>NW_006399998.1:730355-741630 GCF_000299155.1 Elephantulus edwardii | reverse complement strand
GATGGGTGTGTCAGAGGCGGTGTGGTTGGCGCAGGATAGAGCAGGGTTTAGGGCTGTTGTGCATAGGGTCGCTATGAGTCGGAAATGACTCGATGGCACATAACAACAACAACATTAAGGATCCTTAGGGAGCTCTGATGGCCTACTGGTGAGAAGCTGCACTGCAATCCCAAAGACACTGTTCAAATCAGCCAGCTGCTCCTCGGGAGATGGAGGAGCAGTCTCCTCCCATATGAGTAACTGCCCTGAAAACCTGCTAGTTGGTCAGCTGTGGGTTGGTTCCGACTCATTGGTTTACAACAACAACAACAAAAGCAGCAGCAGCATCAACAACAGCATCCTTAAGGATCCCTACAGAGCTCTGGTGCCCTAAACCTTAGAGAGTTGCATGCAGACCCAAAGGTGGCACCTCTCCACCAATTAAAATCTGCCAACACCTCCGATTGGAGAGTCTCCTCTCCTCCTGTTTAAGCCTTCATAAACCTGTAGAGGGTGAGCTGAGAGTGCATTCTGGCTGGACAGCAGTGAGTTTGAGATTTTGAACGCTGAGGATCTCTGGTGGTACAGGCTGCTACCCAGAATGTGGGTGGTTTAAATCTGGCAACTGCTTTACAGCAGTGGGAATCTGATAGCAGGCTTCTGTCAGTCAGAACCAACCTGAAGCAGTGGTTTTGCTTTTCTTGTTTTGGGTGTAATGCTATTGCTTTTAAGAAAGAAAGCATTTCACAAGCTGTCTTTGGCCTTATTTTATTTTTAACTGGTATATGTGAAAGTAATTAAAGCCATCTTACTGCTTTGGAGAGGATTATTGCTAATAAATCATTAGTAATAATTTTAGTTTATATCAGTGTTCTCATTTCTATGTTATCAATTATGATTTTGTTAAGAGACTTCTTTTTTCTTGTGTTTGTTTTGCTAAGTATGACTTTTATTATAAAAGTACACATTTTAAAAAATGTTCATGAACTTCGAACTTAAAAATTTTTCTTTAAAAAATGCATGTATTTTAGATTTTTCTTCACTTTTATAGCCTGTAGAATTTCTTACTGAAAGTCACCTTAATGCCGATGGTTTTGAGATATGAACTACTCTTTTGAGTATTATTTTAAGCTCTAAATCAGGCTCGCAATCAGGCAATTTTTGGTTGGGTTTTTTTTTTTTTTTTTTTGCTTGTTGGGTCAGAAAGTTTCAGAACTATATTGAGCTTTATAGAGTTTTTAATTTTAAGAATTAAGTATAGCTTAGGTAGCTGTTCTTAAAAAACTTGATAGGTTAAATGATGTGATATACAGGGTTTCCTTTCTAAAAAATTAATGTTTTTGTCATTCATATATATTGTGTTTCATGCATGTACATCAAGCTCATAAGAAACAATACTGTATGAAACCATTATTGTAAAAACAGAAGGATAACTAGTAAGCTATGTATGGATATCCAAAGAGGGAAGGGCAGGGAACAGGGGACCAGAGGGTGAAGAGGGGGAAATCACAGGGTCACAGAGTTCTGTGGAGTTTTATTTCTGAATATCCTGTTGCTGCTAGTATAAAGAGGCGAGTTTGGTCTGTTAGTTTTCTGTTCATTGATGTGGATATACAGAGACAATTACAGTTATGCAAAGCCCCCTTCTCCCTGTTAACATTACCTCTCTACATGAGAAATAGTAAAGAAACATCTGCTGTTATATTCAGGCCATGTTTCAGTCACTGGATATGTGTCTGAGAGCTGGACAGTGAATAAGGATGGCAGAGAAATTGAGACTTTTGAGTTGTGGTGTTGAAGAAGAGTACTGAATATCCCACAGACTGCAAAAACAACAAGCAGATATGTCTTGGAGAAAGTACAGCCAGAGTGCTCCTTGGAGGCAATCTCACATACTTTGGACATGTTATTAGGAGAGGCAGTTCCTTGGAGATGGGCATCATACTTGGAAAGGTGGAGGTTTTGACGAAAGAGAGGAAGACCCTCAACCAGGAGTGTGTCAGAGATGATGAGGATGGCACAGGATAGGACAGGTTTGAGATACTTTGTTTATAGAGTCGCCATGAATTGTGCTTGATTTGACAGCACCTAACAATGACAACAACAACTTTATGTCAGGTAGGAGTCCTGGTAGGGTAGTATGATGTTAGTTGGGCTGCTGCCCCAAAGGTAGGCATTTCATGTCTACCAGCAGCTCTGAGGGAGAAGGATGGACAGTTTCGTCTTGTAAAGTTTTACAGCTTTGGAAACTTGGTGGGTTTCTGTGCTTCAGACTTGACTCAATGGAAGTGGGCTTTGTTTTATTAGATCAGGGGGTGTTAAATGCTATGAAGAGCACCAAAAATAGATCAAAAGGCCAGAAGAGGTGGGGATACATGTGCTACTTTCACAGAGCAGTCAGAGTGACTCTGGGGCAGTGACTACAAAAGATATTAGAAAGAGTTGTGAGAGTGAGCAGGTGATTGTGAGCAGTGTGCTGTGAGTAGGGGAGTGGCTGGAGCAGAGGCCCAAGATGGTTGGATAATTGCAGACAGCAGTGAGCTTGTTGGGCGCAGTGCCAGGCCACGAGAGCCTGATCCTTGGAAAGAAGAGAATGAAATGCAGAAGAGAGGCCAGTGGAGAGTGGAAAGCTGCAGAGGATGGGCTCTGGTTTGTATGAACAAGTATTCCCTGACTTAAAAAGGGTTTTTAATTGCAGTAGAACTACACCACAGCTTCTATATATTTTTCTTAAAATTTGTTATTCTAGTATTTGTTATTCTGGTAGCCTAGTGTCAAGGAGCTGTGCTACAATCCCAAAGGCATGTGATTTTAGTCCACTAGCTGCTCCACAGGAGAAGAATGGGCAGTCTCCTCCTGCGGGATTAACTGCCTCTGAAAACCCACTGGAGGGTCAGATCACACAACAACAAGTACTGTGATGGCTCTGATGGACTCGTAGTAAGAAGCTGCATTACAATACCAAAGACATGCAGTTCTTAGCATGTAGATATAGTATTGCAAACTTTGTTTGCTGATTATAATTCTTAGATGCTCATTTGCAGATAAGAGACAATAATAATTAAAACCCCCCTTTAAAAAAAAAAAGAGATTTGACTTCTATCAGAACTTGATTTAGAATGAAGTCTCAGAGTAAGTCAGAGACTACCTGTGCTTGTAAATCCTTCTGGTTTTGGGGTAGAGAACATGCGGTCGGGTGAGAACAGGGGGCAGAAGGCCTTTTCAGAGGTCCGGGTGCCATGAACAGGATGGCAGCCGTGGCGGAGGGAGTCTGGGTGGACCCCTGACAGAGGCCTGAGAGGCTGTGCTAATGGGATCCTCATAGGGTAAGGAGAGTAGACAGTAGGGTGAATCCACCTGGACACACATGCCCTGTGCATCAGAGAGGAAGCCTGCTGAGCAGTTTTAGGTGTCAGACAGGGCAAGTTGAGGCTGGAAAGGTGAACTGGGAAAGTTAGCGGTTTTAGATACCGCTTTACAGCCTCTTGAAAACCTGCTGGAGGAGCAGCTGTGGGCTGGTTCAGACTCAACAGTAATGAGGTTTTTTGAGCTTTAGTTTATGGGTATTTTTTTAAAAAAAAAACAATAATGACAAAGCAAAACCAAAACCCACTTCCATTGAGTTGTTTCTGACCCAGCAAACCCTCCATGTGTTCTCTGAAAATCTACTTATCTTTCTTCAGTGGCTTGGCTAGTGAATACTAACCTTTTGGTTAGCAGACCCACATTGCACTAGCCACCAAGGCTCTTTAGATACTGATTTTCCTCATTGGTTTCCTCTGAGTAAGTTTTGCCTCATGGAGTTGACAGAAAGATATGCTATGGAAGATCCCACCAGAGCTCCTTAGGTACTAATTTAACTTTCTGCAAGTAGATGCTGTTTTGAGTGTCTACAAGTAGATGCTGTTTCAGTTATCTGGACAAGTGCATGGATGGCATATCTGATGGCATAGTCCATAGTGAGATGTGTGATATATTAAAAGCTGCATACCTCCAGTTTTGGGGTTCTGACAGGAAAGGGAAGGGAGCAGGTGCTGAGCATGGCCAGGAAAGCCATGGAGAGAACCAGGAGCTGACGGCGATGGTCCCAGGAAGGCCTGAGAACTGACACTGTGAAGACAGTGGTGTCCTTTGCAACCATCACAAGAAGTAGCTTCAGTGCAGGTGAAAACCTGTCTATGCAAAGAAGGGGCAGCCATTGTTTGTAAAGAGTTTTGCCACAAAAGGGAACAGAAATGCCAAAGAAGGATGTGGCACTGCAGAAGGAGCAATTTTGTATATGGTTTGTTTAAAATGGAAGAGGATGCAGTGCAGCTAGAGCAGCTGCATTTCTGAGTGGTTGTGTTCAGTGCTTATGTGGAGCGGATGGTCCACGCAGGCAGACTCTTCACTTACAAGAGCCAGGCAGGCTTGTGGGTGCAGGTAGGTACCTAGAACCCGGTGGGCTGATGCCTGTCCACAGCGTATAGGGTAAAGGCAGTGGCACAAGGCCCCAAGGGTGGCTTGGGGATGGCCATATCTGACCTCTACTAACTCCAAAGAAGAAACTACCCCCACCAGCAGCATCTGTGATACAAAACTAATCCTGGGGTCAGACGTGCTGCTTCTCCCACACTTCCCCATCTCTTTCCACTAATTCCAGGTGCAACCCTAAGTGCTCTACTGGGTCCAAAATCCATTACAGTAACTACACGGACCTCACAGAATCATACGGGATGGGTGTGTCAGAGGCAGTGCGATTGGCACAGGATAGAGCATGGTTTAGGGCTGTTGTACATAGGGTTGCTATGAGTCACAAACGACTCGACGGCACATAACAACAACAACAACAACAACAACAACAGGGAAGTCAACAGGTAACAGGTAACAGTTCAGGCTAGGAACAGGATACAATTTCTGAGTCAGGACAGCTTCTAAAGTGTGGTTCAGGCCCTTCAGCCTCCAGCCTTGTGGCTTTAGGTCAGTGTTACTAAGCTCTCTGCATTCTGTCAATTAGGGCAAGTGCTCCAGGCATTGTGGGCAAAGGCCCCTGGCTCTGGCTCTGTGGAGTAGCAGTCCCACGGTCAGCTATGTTACATATCAGGTGTCTCTGGTTCTCCGCTGTGGTTGCTGCTGCTCCTGCAGGACATGATCTGAGTGGCACAGGAACCTTTGGTCCCCAAGGATGCACACTCTTCTCTGCTGGTGGTGTGATTCCCCAAATTCCTGCCACCAAACTTACTCATTTTAAACCTTGTGAAATGACAATACTAGCCAATCCCCTTGTGGACAGACTAACACACTCTATTTTTGTGTTCCCACCTAGACAGGTGACAAAGTCAAGGGACAGTGGCCTAGGAAAGCCATTTTGTAAAGTAGACTCACTACACCATGCCTCTGGAAAAAAATTGCATTCCCATCTGTATCCAGGGAAAAGCAAAACCAAACCCACTGCCATCTGGTCGATGTTCACCCTTGTAGGCTGGAGCAGAGCTGCCAGATTTTTGAAGGCTTAAGGCTGTAGCAGAGGCCTGCCTCCTCTTTTCCTGCAGAGCAACTGGTGGCTTTAAACTACAAAATCCTTCACTTAGCAACTGAGAGCTTTACCCACAGCAGCACCAGGGAAGGGATGTTTCTGTGTAATAAGCACATCCTCCATGACATTGTGATTTTGTTTTACCCCTTTTCTTAGAAAACCAAATCTTGGACTTCACTCTCATTTCCTACTCAGCACAGGCGATGGCATTCAGAACTGGTCTAGATTGTTGTACTTAGCTTGTAAAGATTGCTGTCTTGTAACAATGTCACTTCCCATTGAGATTATCTGGGGTAGAAATGCAAGATTTCAACAGGATGTCATACCAGAATAAACTACTTCAGTGCTCTGAATGCCTAATGGTGCCCTTGATAATTGAACATTGGTAGCTGTAACAAGTAACAGCTCTTTAAAGCCTATTATTAGTTGGAAGGAGGCTTGTGGTCAAGCTTTGGGCTATGTAGTTAGCTGGAAAGCTTTGGTGGCTTGACCCTACCAGCCACTCCAGAGGAGGAATAAGCTGCCATTCTACTCCCTCAAGGATTACAGCCTTTCAAAACCCTGTGGGGTAGTTCAGCTCAGCCTTATAGGATCCTTGTGAATCTGAATCAGCTTGATGATGTGTATACAATATGAATCTGCCTGCTTCTGGAAATAGATACTCTGGAGGAACACTTTTAACATTTAATTTTCTGTATCCTGATGTGTAGTTATTCTTTACAGTGGGAAATTTTCAATTACCTTTTTCATAAGTGTTGATTGTTTTTCTCAGGTATACTTCATTAAAGAGCATAACATTGTTGCACCATATAAAATAGAAAGGGTAAGTAGAGCTTCACCCTCCCCCTTTTTTAACACCTCCCAGTTGATGCAGTGATTTTTGAACTAGAACGTTTTGTGACTCTATTGACATCTGTAATCAAATGTAATAGTAAGGGGTGTTTAAAAATTTGTTACATCACAGTTAGAACAAAATAGACCCGGGGACTTGGCTAAAACAATAATGTACCTGTAGAAAAATTTCAAGTGATTTGATTATAAAATTTAAATTCAAATATGCATCATGTGTAATGGTGTTTGCTGGCTATTTCTGGCAATTTAATTCTCATATGTTGCTGAAAATTTATGTTTTAAGTGTTCCAGAAGAATTTGTAATAGGTTATAAAATACCCTCATTTGAGAACTTGGTGATAGTTGATAAATCCTTCTGCCTGGCCAGAAGTTGTGAGTGGACTTGAACACAGGACCAGCCAGAGGGCAGCACACATTCCGGCCAGTGCCTGTGCTGCCCACTTTTCATCCCTCTGCTTCATTTAGAGTAAAAGGGTAGCTGAGCAAAAGAAGTTTAAAGGACTGAGTATGTGGAGCTCTGGTGGAGCAGTCTTTGTAAATGACTGTGGAGGAGTTTTGCTGCTAAGCCAAAGGCTACACAGCTCTGGTGGTTCAAATCTCCCAGCAGCTCTGAGGGAGAAAGATGGGCAGTCTCTTCCCATTTCAGAAGCCTGATGGAAGGTTGACTTGACAGCTGTGAGATTTTTGAAGAACAGGCCCAGTGCTCCTTATAATGACCCCTCTTTAAGTTCAGGAGCCACTCTGAGTGGCCACAGCCCCACAGCCCCAGGTGCAGCTCAGCCTCAGTTTTCTGATTAGCAGTTGGAAGACACTAATTATATATGCAGTGGTCTAGGTTGTTTGTCCTGGTTAGCAAGTGGGACACACTAATTGTAGATGCAGTGGTCTGGGTTGTTTGTCCTTTAAGCACTTGCCTGTCCTATTGAGTCTCCAGTCACAAATAAAGTGGTTACTTCCTGGTGGTGGCTGCTCTTGGTGTTGTGAGTAGGGCAATTCGTTGTTTGGAACTGCCACTCTCACAACATTACATCTTTCCTGTCCAAAATTGTCATGAGACTTGCTGTTCAAATCCACCAGATACTTCATGGGAGAAAGATGGGCGGTCTCTTCACTGATTGTACATAGCAACAGCAACAACAACATGCTTGTTCTGAAGAGCTGTGGTGGTGTAGTGCACTGTGTGTTGTATTGCTAACCAAAAGATCAGAGTCTCAAATCCACCAGCTGCTAAGTGGGAGAAAGCAGAGCAGTCTGTCCCCTTGTAAGGGTTTACACCTTCAGAAGCCTGTGGGGTTGTTGTGAGTTGGAATTCACCTGAGAGCAGGGGGTTTACGCCCCCTATCTTATGGCCTGTTCCCACCCACATCATGCCTGTACTGCTCTCTCCCATGTTATTAGGGCAACTTCATACATGGAGAAATAATACCCAGGCTGCTCCCCATGTTGAGAGCCACTGTGTGGGTATTCTTCCCATTGAGTCTCTTGTTGTTCTGAAGTGCAGAGCTGAAGAGGGGACATGGGAAATGATGTAGAAGGAATAAAGGCAACATTTTTTTTTAAACAACCCCTTTTTATTCTCATGTGAATCTGACAGAACACCCAAAGATTTTCAGATATTTTGGGTGATTTTTTCTTTTTTATAAATTTCTTTTTCATTGTTGAAGATTTATTTCTCTCCTCCCCAATGTGCACCCGAGCCACCCTGCAACGCACCCCTTGTTCCAGACTGTTGTCATAAATATATATATATAATGCCTAATTATATATTCCTTTCAAATAATTCTTCCCCTTATCTGTTCTAATGTAGTATTGGTTATCCATCCGCTCTTTCCTCATTCTTTCCCCAGCCCCTCATGTCTGGCCTATTTTCTAACAGCTGTGTTATATTTGTCCTTTTGTGACTGAGATATTTAACTAAGCATAATGTCCTCCAAGCTTCTCCATGTTGTATAATATTTTGCAAGTTACTTGTTTTTCAGTGCTGCATAATATTCCATTGTGTGAATGTAGCATAATTTTTTAGTTCATTTGTTTGTTGATGGGCCTTTGGATTGCTTCCTTCTCTTTGCTGTTGTGAATAACACAGCAATAAACATGGATGTGCATCAGGTTTTTTTGAATGCAGTTAATAATAAAGATTTGATAGTTTTGCAATTACAAAAGAAACATTTTTGTTATAGTAGGTCTCACATGGCAATCACAGGGTAATTAAGGACAATTGCATGAGTAGTATGGGAAAAATAACTTTGTTCAGAGGGAAGGGAGAATTTCATATGCAGAATATGACAGTGTGTTATTGTTGGGAAGCCTCATGGGGCAAGGTAGGATTGCCCACAGATTGTCCAGAGGCACAATCTTCACAAGAAGAGATTGCCAGGACTTTCTCACACAGAGTCTTTGGGTGAGTTTGAACTGCAAGCCGTTAGATTTGTAGCAGAGCACTAACCTGTTAGTATGCCAGTTTCCTTGAAAATACTACTCAGGGAAATTCCTCTGACATCACTTACTGTTGATTAATTTAGATATGACTTCTAATTACACATATGAAGGCCTTTGTTGGAAGAGTATCACACTTTCAAATTTGTAAACTTTTTACTCTGTATATAGGAATTAAAATGAATAAATAAGGGTAAAAATCTTCAGAACTGTACCCACCCAAGCTTAGATCCTTGCCAGTCGATTGCATCTGCTGCTTAATGCTTAGTTTGCATCCAGGCTCTGGTGGGCACGTCCCCTCTGTATTCGGTGCCTCAGGCTCTGGACCAGGCTGTGGGCATGAGGACAGCTCAGTGCTTTGCAGCTGTTACCCAGGTGAAATTGTTTGGCATGCTTTTCTCCCTTGGGTTTGACACTTTGTGTTTTAGGGCAAAATGGAATATGTCTTTGAACTGGACGTTTCTGGGAAAGTGGAAGACGTCACGGAGACCTTGCTTCAGGTATCCTCCTATTCACAGCTGCAGTCACCAGGTTGATTAGTCAAAGCAGATGTCTTTTAAGTGTCCTGTTATTGTCATCCTAGCCAAATTGTAATCCCTTATAAATATAAAATAGATTTTATTTGAATAAATTCAAGTGGAAACTATATTTTGAAAAGTCATAAATATGTTAGAAGCAAACTCAGTTGCTCCTAAGTAACAGAACAATTGCACTTTCTAAAGAACTACCTTCATACCTTCTGGGAAAAAAACTGCTTACATGTGCATTTTGAATGTTTTAGCTTCACAGAGCATCCTGCCTTGATAAACTAGGAGATCAAACTGCCATGGTAAGTCTATAGAAGATCCTCTATCTTTGTAAATGAACTTATGTTGATATTTTATTTATAAATACTTATATCTTAGCCTTTTAAATGGTTCTGTTTTAATAGATAACTGCTATTCTGCAGTCACGTTTGGCTAGGACATCATTTGACAAAAACAGGTAAGTTTATTTTCTGTATTGTTTTTGTCCAATTATGAAAACAGTTTTTTATGTCTGTGTGCCTCAGGGTATTTGAAACTTATGTCATCACCATTCACCTTACTTGAGCCCTGCTAGTTTTAGGGAGCATTCACCTTGCCCAAACACTGCTTATCTTAGGGAATGTCCACCTTATCTGACTCCTACTTCTCTTAGGGAATGCCCACCTTACCTGCCTGAACCCACTTGTCTTAGGGAGCATCTGCTTTACCCAAGCTCTGCTTATTTTAAGGAGTGCCCACCTTACCTGAGCCCTGCCTGTCTTAGGACACTGTCCACCTTTCCCAAGACCTCTTTGTCTAGGAAGCATCTACCTTGCCTAAGCCCCACTTGCTTTAGGGAGCCTCCACCTTGTCTGATCCCTGCTTGTTTTAGGGAATGTCCACCTTGTCCTAGGGAGCATCCACATTGCCTGAGCGCTGCTTCTCTTAGAGAATATAAACCTTGCCTGTCTGAGCCCTGCTTGTCTTAGGGAGCATCCACCTTGTCCACACCCTGCTTGTCTTAGGGAACATCCACCTTTCCCAAGGCCTCTTTATCTTAGGGAGCATCTACCTTGCCTAAGTCCTGCTTGTCTTAGGGACCACCCACCTTGCCTGAACCCTACTTCTCTTAGGGAAAGTCCATCTTTCCCAAGCCCTGCATGTATTTGAGAGTGTCCACCTTGCCTGAGCCCTACTTGTCTTCAGGAACAACACACTGTTCAGTAGTTGACTAGTGCAGTAAACATGCTAACAGCTTCCTCAGCTCTTCTCCCTGCTGAGATCCTTAGATCAGAAAGACCTGCTGGTGCTATTCTCTAAGATCTGTCCACTCTCTGCCTGTTCACAGGACTCTCACCTCTCCCAGAACACCATACTAGCCACTCAGTCTGTCGGCCTGATTCTAGTCCCTTTTCTTCCCCAACTATTTCGCCTGCACTGTACCCATTGTGATTTTTCCGAAGAACACATTAGTCATCTCAGTTGAATTTGAAACTCTTCAAGATTCGCCACTGCTTCAAGATAAAGTCAAACATCATCTCGGGGCACACGGCCTGTGTGCTCATCTCTGACTGCACGTGAATCCCCTCTAGCTGTTTGCTTTACATGGAGTATCCATTGCTGTATGAGGTCTCCCTTTCTGAGTCTGTGTACATGTGCCTCTGCTCAGAACACCCAGTTCCTTCTTCCTTGTTAGGTACAAAATATCTAGTTAGGTACCTGTCACTAAACCTGATCTCAGCTCTGATGTCAGTACTTTGAGTCTTTCCTTAGCTAGGATAGAATTTTCCTGTGGTGCTTGATAGACTAAACTTATTGTTTTAATAGTTGTTTCATTGATATTTTTGGGAATGAGGGGACCCTTCAAAGTATAAAATATATTTTCTACAAATAATGATACTTTTATAGCATCTTATTTCCTTTATTACTTCATGATTTATGTTAAGTAGATTTACCTTAATCTGAACATTCATGTTAAGACAGACTA
>NW_006399998.1:725519-726057 GCF_000299155.1 Elephantulus edwardii | reverse complement strand
AGGGACAGCGCAGGAGAGGAAGACCCGCCATGAGTTGGATTGATTCAGTGACTGGGGTAATGGGGGGGGGCGGGTGTTGGAGACAGTGAGCCTGGCACAGGACAGAGCAGGGTTTAGAGCTGTTGTACATAGGGTTGCTATGAGTCGCAGGTGACTCAACAGCACATAACAACAACATATCTCAGTTACATATCTTTCTAGTGAATACTTTTGTGCACATGTCTTCATTCCTAAGAAAATTCCTGGCATGAAGAGTATATATATAGCTTCAACACCACTAAGTAGTGCCGTCTCGTTTTCCAGGTTCTTGTACTCATTAGACTCTCATTAGAAGTGTGTGAAAGTTCTCACTTCTCAGTATTGTCAGAATGGAGCCTTTGCCTACCTGGGAGGGGTGTTGTGATACATTAAAATTACTTGAGTGTATATTTTCTTTTCTTTTCTTTTTTTTTGTTTAAAAGATCTTTTATTGCCCAGGATAAATTTTTTTGTGTCTTATTTTGTGTATGCTGATTGTTGTTTTTGTTTTCCTTTTTAA
>NW_006399998.1:706444-725004 GCF_000299155.1 Elephantulus edwardii | reverse complement strand
TTTGGCAGTAGGAAACACATAGACTATTATGGAGATTGATTTTGGAATTTAGATGCACTCTTATTGATTGTGCTTGGCCGTACATGTTCATATGCCCTTGCAATTTCTAAACAACAGTAAACTCTGTTAGGAAATTCTAAAGTGTCTTTCAGGCCAAAAAGGGAATAAGGTTAGTAAAATGCCTCAACAGAGTTTGAAAAAAATACTGGATTTCAAGTTACTGGAACTGGATACATAAAAATAGGGTGGTAAGTTGGGTCATGCTTGCAATGGTCTCAAGTTCAAATAAACTAATGTGACAATGACACCACTCCACAGGTGACACGCATTTCCAGGGGCTCTTCCTTCCCTCAGTAGGTGCTGGCAGAAGGCGTGCTCAGTCGTTTTCTAATGTAGATGCCTAGTCCCAAAGCCAAAACATGAGAAATGAAGAGAGATAGAATGAACACCTTAGGAAACTCTGCAGAGAATATCCCCCCTTTCTTCATGGCTCCACTTTTTCTCATGCTTAAAGAAACACAATGTTTAGGGTGCCTGAAGTGGAACTCCTTAGGCGGAATGTTTTCAGGTCTACTGGACCAGTCAGATACCCACTCAACACTTTTCTTTAATGCCTCAACTTCTTTCTCTCCTTCTGTAGCTTCCTCTTCTGACTGAGAGCTATGGTCCCTGCTGGTATCTATTTCTCCATCAAACATAATTTGCCCATCTTCTTGTGGGGAAGGGCTGTCACAGTGAGAACTGCCTCTTGAACTACTCTATCTTGATTCATGTTGGGCATCTAAAAGGATCTTCTCCATGTCTCCATTGTGGATAGAGAATGAGGAAGGTACATGTTCTAGCCCTCCATTTTCCCCATTGCCATTATCATTGTCATTGCTGCTATTCATCAGTAACTCCACCCAGGAACTGTAGAGACCGGCTGGCGGCGGCACAGACTGCTCGCTTTCTTCACAGTTGTTGTTGTGCAGGGGTGGCGACTGCTCTACTAAATTAGACGACATTGTCAGGCGGCTGTAAGATCTGCTGCCACGGCAGGACCATGTCTGGTTCTCGGCAGCAACACCGAGTGTATATTTTCTTAATACAAGTATATCTTCCTGTGCATTCTCTCTTTTAGCTCCTGTTTGTGTGAGTTTTCTTTTTCTTCCTGATTCTTCTGCTTTATTATGGTCTGGATATTGGGTCTTAGCAAAATTTTAAAACATGTTTCTTCTTTATAGGATATCTTTTCAATCTTTTTTTGTGATTTCATTTCTTCACTAACACTATCATTCAAATGCATCCCTTCTCCTTTGATGTTAACAAAGGATATTGAATGTACCACAGATGGCCGGAAGAGTAAACTTACCTATTTTGGAACAAGGACAGCCATGATGGAACACTTCTTACAAAGGAACATGACAAGAATGCATCTAACATACTTTTGACATGTTATCAGGAGGGACCAGAAAATGGCATCATGAGTCAGCAGAAAAGAGGGAGACTTAACCAATTAAGACCCAGTGGCTCCAACAATGGACTCTCATATGGCAACAGCTGGTGAGGATGGCATGGGCCTTCCTGGTGTCATGTTCTGTTGTGCACAAGGTGGCTACGAATCAGAACTTAACCGGTGACTCCTAAGAGCCTACGGTATCATTGGGAAAAAAATGTTCTTAGTTTTAACTCAGTCTGATTTATTCATCTTTTTCTTCTAAGTTCTTTTCTTGTTTTTGTTTGAGAGATCTAGAACTCAAGTTCACGAATCTATGTAGTTAGCCTTTCACATTCAGGCCTATGTGGAATTGAATTTGAATGAATGATGGGAGGTAGACGGGTCCCATTTTCACCCTCCCCCCCTCCGCATTGTCCCATTGATTTTGAAGTCCACTCTTTTCCTCACTGATGTGCTTATCACTTGTCCATATGTAATTATTATGTTGGCATTGGGGACAATCCATGAATTGCTTTAGCTTTATGGTGAATAAACCTGGTGAAGTGGGGCTCGCTCACCTTTTCTTTTTCAGTTTATTGCCACTATTCTTGGCCTGATGCACTGTCATATATATTTTAGAAATACTTATCAAATTCCACTTAGGAAAATCTTGCTGGAATTTTGTTTGGTATTCCATTGAATCTGTAGATAAATTGGAGGAGATAAGAATTTTTAGCTAATATTGTGGCTTGTCTTTGTTTTCTTAGATCTCTCCATTTTCTTGTCATTCTGTGATTTTCTTTATAAGAGTAAATGACAGAGCTGTTAGGTGACATGAAGTCATCTGTTTGTTGAAAATGTCAGTTGATATTCCAGTTTCTTCCTTCATTACCATTGGTTCGTTTTTATAGGTATTAACAGTCTCAATTTCTCCAGTGTTTCATGTTTTTGCCAAGTACTTTGTGTAAGAAATGCTTAGACAGGCACAACCATTGCATTTTGTTTGCTGCCTCCACCAGCTCTCTACGATTGTTTCTTTCTCCCCTTTTTGTGGAATTAGAAATCCAAAGTTCAGATCTGCCCCACGTGCCGGAAGCCAGGTGGCCCTCACAAAGCCAATGCGCCACTCCCCATGCCACCGCACTGAAACCCTGCGAGTGTTCTCACAAGACGAGCTCGCCGAAATGGGTGCTACCAGTCAAGGAAACTTCGAGTCATTGGACCTTGCAGAATTTGCTAAGAAGCAGCCATGGTGGCACAAGCTGTTTGGACAAGAATCTGGGCCTTCTGCTGAAAAGTACAGTGTAGCCACCCAGCTGCTCACTGGAGGTGTCACTGGCTGGTGCACTGGTTTCAGATTCCAGAAGGATGGGAAGTTAGCAGCAACAGCTATGGGCGGTGGATTTTTTTCTCCTTCAGCTTGCAAATCACACTGGCTACATTAAAGTTGACTGGCAACAAGTAGAGAAGAATATGAAGAAAGCCAAGGAGCAACTGAAAATCCGTAAGAGTAACCAGATACCTAACGAGGTCAGAAGCAAAGCTGAGGAGGTGGTGTCATTTGTGAAGAAAAACGTCCTTGTGACTGGGAAATTCTTTGGAGGCTTCCCCCTGGGCATGGCATCCTAAGGCATACAGCTTCACCGCTGTGATTTCTGCATGGTTTCTCTTCCATCATTCATCAAGAATGTGCCAGTTGTGTTTTTTCACCAGAAGCCTCTGCACTCTGTCATAGGACATTGAGTCTCCTCCTCCACCTCACCTCTCGTGCCTTCCTCCCTGCACTGACAGAGTGGCATCGAGTTCTTTTGGTGCCAGTTAACTTAGTATGGACTTAACTTGAACTTGACTAATGATGGAAGAGATAATGCGTTTGTCTCCCAGCACACTCCACATGTGGCTAGTCTAAGTCAACAAGAATGTTTCCCCTATGTACAACACAAGATAGCTTACCAAGGAGGATGAGTCGATCTTCAAATGTTGCCCCTCAGACTGTTGATTTGAGAGAGGAACAGTGAGAATGGAACGGCAGTTTGCTATGTGCTGCATGGAAAGGAACCAAATACATTGACCTTTGCATATCATGTATTTTGGTATCTTTATGTCTAATTGCTTCTTTAGTTAGTTTTATACTACAGAAAAAGAGCTCTTATTGTTATCCTGACAAAAGTGACTGCATAAATATTATAATTGAAAAATTCAGAATGAACTTTTGAAGGTATTGTATTTGATGAGAAAGTTTTTAAGGAAGGAAAGAAACTGGTTCCATGTCATAGAATGGTCTGACTTAGAGAATTCATGTGGGTCATCAGGATGTTGTCACAGGATATTTGCATCTTACAGGACAGTGAACTCCATGACTTTTTCAAATGTAGTAAGTAACTTCAGGTGGGCTGGGAAGAAGTACTGAGATTTTTACTTCGTGGAAAAGATTGAATGTGTAAGCTTTGAAATGTGAAGTATTCTTCCCTTTTAGTCTGATCATTAAGGGATAGCCATAGCCTGAGGCATCAGTTTGATGGTTTCTTTAGTCAGGGGAGTTGTGTAATGTTTGGAACTTATTTTTTGAGTAGCAACATTCAAAGCCATTTAGAATTGGAAAAGATAGTACATAGGAAAACAATTCTTACCATCAGATGTAATTACCTGTTTCCTAATTATCTCAACTCGGGGAGTATTTTTATTTTGTCTTTTCCTTTAAATTTTTATTTTTTGAGTGGTTTTTTTTCAAAATTAAAACTTTTTTCTAGATACACAGACACTTAAAATCTTGGCAAATTCATTGTAAGATCTGTGTACATGTCTGCGACCCCTTGTATCCCTCACCTGCTTGACCATGCTTGTCTTTTTTGCTTGTTTTGAAATGAGTACCAATTGTCTCTCTCAGTTTTGCTTTTGGAGAAGTGACCCGTCTTGCTCTCTGGGACTTATCTTCTAATAAAACTCTTTATGTTCATCTAAAAAAAAAGAAAGAAAGAAATCCAAACTTACAGTCTCTTCCAGACACGAGAACACACTGTGGTGAGTCTGTTCTCAGTGAGCACCACCATTCCTATAGCACTGTTCTACAGGGGGGCAGCCCTTATTTTGATTATTACTCTCTTCCCTTCTCTGTTTCTGCAGCCATGATTTTTTTTTTATTAATTTTAATAGACATTTACAGAGGTTTTGGATTTCCATTCATTCATTGCCGCACTTTTCTCCCTGCCCACCCCTCCCCACCAGTTGACTCCCCTCTCCGGGGGGGGGGGAATTCCTTCATTAGTATACAATTATCCCATCCCTTCCCCCCAACTCCCCACCCCGAGTATACTTCTCTATGCAGCCTCCCAAACCGCCTGCCTTTCTTGGGGATGTGTGTTGCCCTCTGTTTTCTTCTGTGACTTTCTGCCTTGTTCTGGGGAACTTCTTTTTTAGAGGAACACGCTGGCTTTTTTGCACACTTTTCTCCATGAGAAGGACCTTAGAGAGATGGTCTTTCTGGTCTCTGAGCCCCAGTGGCCTTATGGTGTTTGAAAGCAGGAGGTCAATGACAGTCTGACCCCACTAATTCCACAAGAATCCCCATTGAGAACATCAGTAGCACAAGGCTGATTCCTTTGAGATCAGACACACCCTCACTTTGTGCATGCCTTCTGCTCTGACACCAGCCATTTCTCCCACAGTTCTTGCTAATTTGTTGCAGTGGATACACAGAGTTCACAGACAGTACTCAAGATTAGGAGTTTCATTTGTGAAGTAGCAGGTTGGAAACACTCAGGACACAATTCTTCAGTAACGACAGTATCTTCTGATGTACCTTCAGGCTGGCCTTTCTGTTTCAAGTTGTTGAACCCTGCCCCTCACACCTCTAATTCTGCCAATCTCTCCCCTAAACCAAGTAAGCCTAGGCCAAGTCGCTGGACTTTGACTCTAGGCAGGCAGATCTAACTCAGCTCTACCTCACTCTAATTTCCAATCTCCTCCATCTTTGCTGTTGATGCAGCAGTCTCTGGCCCCAAAGGACATGCAGCATTCTCTGGTTCTTCCTTCTTGATGGTAGTGAAGTTATCCCCTTTCTGTTTCTGTTGCTTTTAAATTATTGAGGTAAAATTCACACAATGTAAAATTAGTTATTTTCAAGTATACCAGCAGGTGCTATTTAGTACATGTGCAATGTTCTACAACTGTCTCCCCTATCTAGTTCAAAACATACTCTTCATCCTGCAAAAGACACCAGTACACATTCATTCCTCAGATGCCCTCGCTGAGTCCCTGGCAACCACCAATTGGCTTTCTGTGCCTATCAGTTGGTTGACCTATTCTCAATATTTCATATGGTATATGATCTTTTGTGTCTGTCTTATTTAGTATAGTGTTTTTCTTTACGTCTTTGACGATTTTACAGAAAAAGTCCTTTAGTTTCACACACATTTGACATCTGTGGCATCTCATTTGTTGTTCTGTAGCATAATGTTTTGAGGGTTATCATCATTGTACCATGAAGCATTGGCATCATTGGCATGAAGCGTTTCATTCTTTTTATTTAGTTGAATAAAATTCATATCACACAAACACACCCCCACACACCTCCCACCCTCCAACACCCCTACATTTTGTTGATTCTTCTGCTTACACTTGTTTCCACTTCTGGCTTCGTGAATAGTATTGCTCTGAATGTTCACATACATACAAGTATTTGCGTGAATTCTTATCAGTATATACATAGGAATACAATTTAAATTCTTTTTGTTATGTACATAGAAGTACAATTCGGGATCATTATGTAAATTCTGCATATTACTTTTTGAGTAGTCAGCAAAGTGTTTTTCACAATGGCTGTACCATTTTGCATGCCTTCCAGAAACATGCTAGATCCAATTTCTTCATAGCACTTGTTAATTGGTTTTTCCTTTTTTTAGAAAACTAACTCTTCCAGTGGGTGTGAAATGGTATCCCCCAGTGCTTTTAGTTTGCCTTTCCCTAGCATCTGGTGATGTGGAACATCTTTTCATGTTTTTGTTGGCCACTCTTAGTATCTTTAATACTTTATATATTTATATTGATGCACTTTTTCTCTTTACTTTTTAAAAAATTAGTGTTATTAGCTATTTACCAGTCTTGTTAATGTTTTTAAGTAACTAGGTTTGTGGGTTTTCCCTTGTTTTTCCATTTTCCGTAATATAGATTTCCACTGATGATGCAGAATTGGACAGGGTTTCCATCTGTTCTGTAAAGTCACTATGGATCAGAGTTGACTCCATTCAACTAACAACAGCTTTTATGATTTTCCTCTCTTTTACTTTGATTTTACCTTGGCTTTTTTTCTAGAGTCTTAAGAAGCACACTGATTTTTTAACCTTTCATTTGTAATACCAATAATTAAACCTGTGTTTATAAGCAGATGGAGAGTTATAAGCAGATGGAGAGTTCAAAGAACTTTGTGTTCACAAGTTTATTCATTATGTTTTCATGGTCATTTACTATGAAAGGTTTTATAATTTGTATTCTGATTCCCCCACTCTGACATGTGGCTTATTTGGAAGTATTTTATTTAACTTCTGCATCTTAAAGCAGGCTCCTTTTACATGATTTGCAGCCTCGACAATCCAGTGGAAATCCTGTTATGAGTAGGTTCTTTCTCCACAACAATGGGTATTTTCATTTTATTGATTTTATTTTTTCCTTTTTGCTATACCAAAGAAATTCCCCTGCCATGGATTTGATTCCATAGTTAACCATATGTAACAGAGTAGAACTTCCCCTGAAGGATTCCGTTACCAGCTTGGGAGATAACGTACTTATTTTTTTTCCAAGGGAAAGTAATTTCTTCAATTATGAATGCAGCATTGTTTACTCAGATACTTATTTTTAATGTAGCTAGTTAAGTAAGCTGCTTAAAAGAATAATAATACGGTTACTTCCACTGAAATTTATCACTAAATTTCATTATTAACTAAATATAGTTAATAAAGCAAAAAAGGAATATATTTTGATTATTTTTCTTGTTTTTGCTGAAAACTATACTTTCAGATTCCACAGTGTAACTGAAAAGCTACACATGGAATGTAAAGCGGAGATGGTGACACCTCTAGTGACCAACCCTGGACACGTGTGCATCACAGACACAAACCTGTATTTCCAGCCTCTCAACGGGCACCCGGTAAGAGCTGGCCACGGGGTCCTGGTGAAGAGGTGCTTGAGTGCTGGCGGCAGGAGTGCTCGTTTGTAAGCCGCCTCTCTGCCGAGCTTGACTTGGTGTTTAGAGTCTTCAAAATCAGCCACTCTCTGCACCCCTGCATCTGTATGTTCCGGCTCACGGAATCATCCTATGCACACACCTGTCCCCACTCCTGGGCCTCTGTTCCATTTTCTGTCCTTGAGGGCATTTGTTCTCCATGTTAGAAAAAGAAACCCTATCCATCCTGATTTTAGGAAATAGTTACTAGAGGTTTATTATGCCTTTGCACTGAGACTTTCTTCCAGAAACGACTAGTGAAATGCACTGAGATGATAAGGAAGTTGAAAGAAAGGTGTGTGTATTTGTATATATATACCTAACCTTAGAGATTTCTGGCAGCCTAATGGCAAGAAGCTGTGCTGCAGTCTCAAAGACAAGAAGTTCGAGGCCACCAGCTGCTCTGCAGGAGGTTGGGCAATCTCCTCCTCTGTGATTAACTGCATTTAACCACCTGTTTGAGGGTCAGCTATGAGTCAGTTCCAACTCTGTGGTACACAAGAAAACAACACAACATAAACATTACTAGTTCTCAGTCCTCCTCTGTAATAGACAAAATCAGCCCATCTACGTCTTTCCCAAGGAAGTCCATAGAGGCCTCCAGAGAGGCTGCAATCTGGCCCAGCCGTCCCATTCTTTTTTAAAAAAATTTTTTTTAAATTATTATTAATTTTAATGAAAGTTTACAGAGACTTTGGATTTCCATTCATTCTTTGTTGCACTTTTCTCCCTGCTCACCCATCCCCCCAAGTTCACTCTTCTCTTTGAAAAGTAAAAGAAAAATTCTTTCATTGTTATACAGTCCCTCCCCCCAAGTCCACTCCAATATGCAGCCTTTGTTCTGGACTCAATGTCATGACAATAATACCTAATCATATATCTCTTTTAAACAGTTCTTTCATCTGTTTCAATGCGGTATACGTAATTTATCCCATCTTTCTCAGTCTCCCCTTAACCCCAGTGTGAGTCCTGTTTTACCACAGTGGCACTATGCAGTATTTGTGCTTTTGTGACTGAGCTATTTCACTCAGCATAATGTCCTCCAGGGTCACTCATTCTGTATATTTCATGAGTTCCTTGTTTTTCAAAGCAGCGTAATATTTCATTGTGTGAATATACCACAGCTTCTCTATCCATTCGTTTGTTGATGGGCACTTGGGTTGTTTCCAACTCTTTGCTGTTGTGAACAAAGCCACAGTAAACATGTGAGTATATATATCTGCTTGGGTGACAATTATAAACAGTCCCATTCTTTATTTTATTTTATTAGTATTAATATTAATGAACATTTACAGAGATTTTAGATTTCCATTCATTCATTGTTGCATTTTTTCCCTACCCACCCCTCCCCCCAGTTCACTCTTCTCTTTGAAAAGTAAAAGAAAAATTCCTTCATTGGTATACAGTTCCCTCACCCTGAGTACACTCCACTATGCAACCTTCATTCTGAGAGCAGTCCCATTCCTAATGGTTGTGGGCACATCTTTTCTTTCACTGTGTAGTGTATATAGTTAACACTTGCTGTGTGAACCGATCCAGAAGAAACTCAGAAGAGAGATCTGGTGAACTGCTTCTGGATGTTACAGCCTTGAAAACAATGGGGTACAGTACTTCCCTGACATTTACGGGGGTTTCCTTATGGGTAAGGTTCCAATGTGGTGTTCATAGGATTGCTGTGAGTTGTGGTCACTCAGTGACACACAGCAGCAACATGAGTCACAATCTACTCAACAGCAACTGGTTTTCTTATTTCTTTGCTTACATTTGATTGAGATTTATTAGTCCAAAATCTAAGACTGACTCTGATTCTACACTAAAATTCGTAAAAATGTGAAGCTTTATAGATCTGGCCCCAATTTGGAGTGGCTAGAAGAGATCTGTATTTGTTCTCATTCCAAAGAAACAGAGTGTGGAAATTATCGAACAGTATCATTGATATCACATGCAAGCAAGATTCTGCTGAAGATATCCAAAAATGACTGGAACAGCACATCAACAGAAAACTGCCTTAAGTGCAGGCTGGATTAAGAAGAGGCCATGGCACTAGAGATATTATAACTATTTTCAGATGGATCTTGGCTGAAAGCAGAGAGTACCAGAGGAATGTCTTTCTGTGTTTCATTGACTATGCAAAGACATTTGACTGTGTGGATCACAATAAACTGTGGCTGACTATGAGAAGAATGGGAATCCCAGAATACTTGGTCGTGCTAATGCAAAACCTATAGTTGGACCAGGAGGCAGTCAGTTATCAGAACAAAGCAAGGAAACACTGCATGGTTCAAAATTGGGAAGGGTATGTGTCAAGGATGTGTCCTATTTCCATATCTTTTCAATCTATATGCAGAACAGATTATCCAGGAGGCTGGACTCTATGAGGAGAAGTGTGGCATTGGGATTGGAGGTAGATTTATAAACAATCTGCGTTGTGCAGATGACAAAACCCTGCTTGCTGAAACTGAGGAGGGCCTGACACACTTACTGCACAAGGTCAAGGACTGCAGCCTTCAATATGGATTGAAGCTTCAAGAAAACAAAGATTCTTAGCACTGGGCCAATTGGCAGTATTATAATAGATGATGAAGAAAGAGATTGAGATTGTTGACAGCTTCAGTTTGCCTGGCTCTTGGTACCAGCAGCCAGGAAATTAAAAGATGAATTGCATTGGGAAAATCTGCTATCAGAGACTTCTCCAAAGCTCTGAAGAGCAACGATGTCAGTCTGGAGACTAAGGTGTGCCTGATACAGGCCATGGTTTTTGCAATTAGTTGCTATGCATCAGAGAACTAGATAATGACTAGGGATGATAGAAGTAGAGTTGATGGCTTTGGGCTGTGGTGCTGGAGAAGAATATTGAATATACCATGGAACTGCTAGGAGAATCAACAAGTTCGTTCTGGAGAGGGGAAAAGCCAGGCTGCTTGTTGGAAAAAAGGATTCTGAAGCTTCATTGACATATTTAGACATGTTGCAAGGCGGGATCATGCCTTAGAGAGGGACGTCATGCTTGGGAGAGTGGAGGGACAGCGCAGGAAAGGAAGACCCTCAATGAGATGGATTGATTTAGTCACTGGGGTAATGAGGATAGGTGTGTCAGAGACAATAAGATTGCCAAGGGATAGAGCAGGGTTTAGGGCTGTTGTACATAGGTTGCTGTGAATCGCATAACAACAACAATTAGAAGAACAGAACCTCTGACCTACTTTTATAATCCAGTAGAGCTGTTGCAGAGAACTTGTAAGTTGTCATGGAAGTTCAAGTATTCAGTGGTTTTGTTCTAGAAAGTTATGCTCTGGACATTGTCCTGGCTGGTCACTGTGTGTCACTGAACATCTCATACTCTAAGTGAAAAATAATGCATGTGTCGTGTCCTTATATCTGCCAGGTGGTGGGGCCAGCTCTCCATGCCCCCTGGTGTGAGCTTCACACCTCCCTGGATGGGTGCTCTTGGTTGGTGTAGTGAGCTGGTTTGGCTGTTGCTTCACATTCAGAAACTCTAACTGCCGTCAAGTGTGTTCTGACTGATAGTGACTCTCCACCGGGTCCCCCAGACTTTAAATCAGAGGAGGAGGAGAGTGCTTTACTCTCCCGCCACACCCCCACTCAGTGTTTCCCTTGAGGAGCTGCTGTTCAGTTCAAAGTCCCAGAGATGCCTGACCTTGGGGTTAGCAGCACAGCGTGCCATGCACTACCCTACTGGAATTTCCTACTTCCTCTATTGCTTGAATCAAAATCCCAGTCACAAAAGGACAAATATTACATGATGCCACTGTTGGGGAGAGACTGAGTAAGATGGGTTCAATAATGTATACTGCACTGAAACAGAGGAGGGAGAAAACTGTTTAAAAGAGATATATAACTAGGTATTTCTGTCATCACAGGAGACTAGAGCGAGGGCTACATGGTGGAGGGGACGTGGGGGAGGGTTTGTAAAACAATGAAAGAATCTTTTCTTTTACTTTTCCATAATTTTTGGACTCATGTACTTATAACTTGTTAGTCAAATTTGTGCCTTCTAGGTTGCAACACCCCCATGATACATCTTCAAGGATATGAACATGTACGGCCAAGCACAATCAATAAGAGTGCATCTAGATCCCAAAATCAATCTCCATAATAGTCTATGTGTTTCCTACTGCCAAAGGGGCCCTTTAGAGTAGTGAGAGAGGATCTTCACCCTGAAACCCACAGCGTCCCTTTTCAGCAGGAAGTAGCTAGGAGAATACGCCATCCCCTTTTCCTTATGACTCAGGGTGAGGTCTCTCTCAGGGAGGAGTGATAGGGAATGGCAGAGGACACACTGACAAGGAAGATTAGTCAGAACTGGCTTTGACAAGCACTGTGGCATTTGGACAAGAACAAACTGGGAGGAGGGTAGAGAGAATAGTGCAACAAGGAATGAATGGAAACCCAAAATCTCTGTAAATGTTTATGAAAATTAATAAAATATAGGAAAAAAAAACAAGAAACCAAAAAAAACAAAAAACCTTTTGGAAAATGCTCAGGCATGTCCCTTATTTCAGGATCTGTCACTCACTCAATGGCTGCCTCAATAGGAACCAACTCCTCATCTAAGAGTTCATCTGATTCCTAGTTCTGTTGGCCATGATCCTTGACCTTCCCAGATCTGACTTGGGGTCTTCAGGGCACTTCCCACACTAGACAGCCTGTCAGTGTGGGGGACGGTGCTGGTCAACCACTTGCAGTGCCTTTCTGACCCTGTGCCTGTCTCACTGGTGTGTTAAGTATATTAAGAAGCAGGAAAGTGTTTCTTCTTTATAAACATTTTTTAAAAATAAATTTAAAAAATGTCTAGAGATTTTGCTTCTATTACATTTAATTAAGAGCCTTTAACACAGTATTATTCCTAAGGAAATAAAGTCTTTTAAAAACTGTGTTAGTACTAGTAAAATCATTTGTCTAAAGAGTGAAAATCTTGAAGGGTCACCTAAGCAGCAAACTGAGAGATGGGTGATTGTGTGATCATTCTGAGGGGAATCAGGTGAGGGTAGGGAGCTTGCTGAGGTCCTAATGCTGATGAGGTGTGTTTGACCAGATGTGAAACCAGGCTTACCTCCTTCCTGGCCTTCACTTCCTCTGGGTTCACAGATAACACATTAGGAAGGCAAGACTCAGTCATTACTTCATTCCGGATGTTAATGAACAACTCTTAATTGTGTCAGTATTTTGATGTTAGAAACCGTCTGTTTTTAAAGAAACCTGTGGTCCAGATAACACTCCATGATGTTCGCCGCATCTACAAAAGGAGGCACGGCCTCATGCCTTTGGTGAGTTCATGGGAATGCTCTATCCTCTGTCTGTGTGATTGTCCCTTCAGACGCCAATTACTGAGTTCATAGTCCCCGGGCCTTTTCTGGAAAGTATTCGCATGCTGTGCTGGAAGCCCGTGGCTCTGGTTCTGGCTATCCTTTTTGGGTGACGTAGACATTTAGGAGGAATAACTTCCTGTGAAAATGTTTTTGTACCAAGAACAAAAAGACTAGATTGCTGTTGAGCAACTCTGTCCTATCATCTCAGCCTGGACTCAGAGCTGGGACACCATACGCAGACCCAGCACAACCCTCCTTGCGACAGCCTACTCATAGCAGGCAGCCCTCAGAGTAAAATTCAGAAGACAATTACAGTGGATTGCAGTATAGTCACAGATTAATTTAACTTCAGCCTCTGTGAGGGAGAAAAATGGACAAAATAACCATTAAGTGGTAAGAGCAGTTCTTCCCACTTCCTGAGTTAGCAGACATCCACATATATGATGTCCTGCATGCTTATGTTAGAAACAAACCTTTACTAAAATAAGATTTCACAGTGTTTTAACTTGACATCAATATAAATTGATTTTTTTCCTCCACTGAAGATTAATTCCTAACTTGGTGTTATTATATGAGCCTTGTGGAGTTTTAAGCATCTCATTTTTATCCTTTAAATTTGGGCACTGTAACTGTGTTTCTCCCTGTGTCTACTTAAAAGGCAGTTTTCCATGTGTAGTGCTATTAGAGGGTCAGGGAAGCAGAAATGACTAGAAGTCTTTTTTTTTTTTTGGTAGTGAGATGCAGTCAGAAAAAGAAGAAACAAAGATGGAGTAAGTGCCTTCTGTGTACTGGATAGATTATTTTGAAGATGAACATTTTGAAGTAATATTTCAGTGTTTCAAAGATGAAGAGGCTGAGACTCAAAGAGTTAACGTTCCTAAGTTCCCACAGTAATAAATGGCTAAAGTCTGTATTTAAACCAACAGCAGCTCCATGCTTCCCTCCTTCTTCTGTTCTTGCCCTGTTTCAACTTTAACAGCACAATATTATCAAAAGCGATTGGTTTCTTTAAAAATAATCAGGCCTTACTAACTGAATGAGTCATTCATTGTAAACCTGATAGATCTAATTATCATTTAATTATTTTTTAATAAAATCTGGGTACTGTATTTGAAGGAGCAATGTGAAGACTACATCAGCTAATTTTGCATTTCACAGTACTAAATTCTCAACAGTAACTGTCAAAAATATTTACCACTAATTAATGAGGATTTTACAAAGTTTAATTGTGGTTCATGTCATGTTTTGGGGAATTTTAAAGTGCACATTCCAGTGAATTGATTTTAACTGGAAAACATGAAGGCAAAATTGGCAAAGCAAAAATGAAAAAATGATTAATCAAAAGGCTTCTGCTTCTTTTCAGTTTATATTGGGATTGTAAAGTGAAATCAGTAGTACTTGATTTGTTCTTTTCTTTCTGAATCTGTAGGGCTTGGAAGTATTTTGCACGGAAGATGATCTGTGTTCTGACATCTACTTAAAGTTCTATGAACCGCAAGACAGAGACGACCTCTATTATTATATCGCCACATATCTAGGTTTGATTTACACACTATTTGTATCTGTTTTTGTAAAGGCTGTCTACTTCCTGATTAACTGGGATAGAAAGAATTCTTTAAAAATTCTCTGGAAATGCCTCCTCTTGTGTGGTTTTGCTTGCCTTTTCTGATTTAATAATGATAATTGACTAAATAAGATTTTTAAAACTAGGGAAATAAATTTTTTTAACAGTTCACTACAATTATGTGTCTTAAGAACTTAATAAATATGTGTATATTTTCTTATATCCCAACAACCTCCAAATGGAACTGGGGTGGAAGACATTGTCCTATTATCTTTGTGGCCATGTCTAGTGGTGGATGACAACTGAGAGTCCATGTTTCTTAATGCAGCACAGTCACGGGCTCATGATAATTGATTGTGATCATAATCAGAGCTGAAGGGACCCATGAGCCTTGTATGCCCCATAGAGTGCCTTGTGACTAGAATGGCTTTTAATTAATGGGATGTCTTCAGTCTTCCATGGAAAATGTAAATTTTCCACTTTGATGAAAGAGAATACTTATCTTTTTAGTTGTGAACAAATAAACTTCACGATTGAATTAAATTCTTTTTTGCAAAAGTGCCAGAAGACTAGAATGGCATCTCTCTTTAAATGAGTGTTGGGGTTTTATTAATATGATCTTAATTTGTGTTTGTTTCTCTAGTGTGCTGTGACATCATTAGACAATACAATGAAGCTCATCCTCCCTTAGCAGTGAAATTCTCCCTCCATAAGGAATAGATTTTTTTTTTCATTAAGGAATATGCTTTAATTTATAGTAGGTTTAGAATGAACTTTTACCTTTTCTTAGTTATGCTATAGGGTTAATGTAAAATATAAATATAGCTCTGGAGCACATTTATTCCTATCTCCTGCTTTGTTTTATTTATTTATTTTTTCCCTCCATTTCTTTTTCTAATTATAACAAGATGACAACAAAACTCTGAATTTCCATGGTGAGTCCTAAGATTTCAAGGCCAGAAACTTGCCATGATCTAAAAAGTCTGGGACAGGGTGCTGTCAGCTCTCAGGATGTACTCTTGAAATGTTTAATGCTTTCTCTGTGATGTTTCACTCTGTGACTAGAAAATATGTGCTACAAATGTTTTCACTTTTAAAGCTTAGTAGCTGATTAAAGAAATTTGGTAAAAGTAAGAAGAATGAATGTTGAATTAAAGAGTCAGATGTCCCATTTTGATGGAGCCAGCTAACAGCAGGACAATGTAGAGAACATGAATTGATTTTCAGATGTTAAATGTGGAGTATATTCCAAGGATGCAAGATTTGTGAAACATTTGAAAATCGATTGTGATACAATAACTTTTTTATATTGTTGGATTTGATTTGCTAAACATTTATTTTAAATATTTCTATTTTACTTCATGAAGGATATTGATTTGTAGTTTTCTTGTAATTCTTTTTCTTGGATTGGCAGCATAGCTTCTTACCACTAAGCAAGAAGTTGACTAAACATTATAATTAATTAACTGTGTTAATTATTGTCCATTAATGTTATAAAGTAGAATGTCTGTAAATTATTGTCTTAAAAACCAGTATGATTTCTAAACCTTCACTCAAATGAGAAAAATAACCCACAAATCAAGGAAGTTGCCAATAAACAGTTGAAAATAGAATTTTCTGAACAAAATGGAAAATCTGCTCGTAGGACAATTGACTTCATTTCATACCCTGTGTAAAAGAAAGAAAAGCCATTTTATATGATCTCATTTTCACTGTGAGAATAACCTTTCTGGTTCTTTTACTTTGGGACATTTGTCCTTCTTGTCACACTTTTTTCTTAATGAACAGTTTCTCTTATTGTGGCATAAATAATGCATAGTCATTGACAAATGAAAAGTAGTATACATCCTCAAGATTTGAAAGAGGAAATTTGAACAACAAATATTGATTTTATTAAAGACTCAAGGGATTCATAGTATGGGTATTAGAATTAACAACTAGGAACAGGTTGTGTCTGACTGTTCATATGGGGAGAAGGTAGCAGAGAAATGGCAGGGAAAGAATAGAGGGGGCAACAAAAATGGACAGGTAGGGTGAGGGGAGTGGCACAATACAGGGAAAACTTATTGAAATGTGATAAAAGGCACTGATCAATTATAATTAATATAAAGCAAAATGTATATAAATGAGAAACAATTAAAAAATATAGACTTAAAGAATCATTGGAAGCAGGAGTGGCATCCACTTCCTAAATAACATGCCTCTGGAAACTCTCTGAACTTTGATAAATAACGGTAGTTGTAGACAGGCTTCAGGCCTTTTGTTCATAGGGTTGCAATGAGTCGTGCTTGACTTGAAGGCAATCAACAACAGCAACAAAAGAATCAAGGGATTCACATATAACGATAGTCTCTTAAAAGCAGTGAAGCTCAAGCACATTTAGAAGGATTTTTTGTAAAAAATATTGTAGATAATAATGTCTTAGAGTAAAAACATTATAATGCAAACATATTTTTGTCCCATACTTTAAAATTTACTAATTTAATGACATTTTTGAGGATTGAGTAATTTATTATATTTAATGGTTTATCCCATTGATATTAAAAATGTTCATATGTAGTGAAAACAAGAGTCTACTCTTTCTTTTTTTAAAATGTACTTTCAAGAATGTGGCAAACGGTTTACATCTCAATTTTCTGTGCTAGTTAAAATGGGCTTGCTCTTTGCTCTTTTGACTCTATGGGCCCATTTCCCCTTCAGAACACCATGTGGCTGAGCACACTGCTGAGAGCTACATGCTGCAGTGGCAGCGCGGCCACCTCTCCAACTACCAGTACCTGCTGCACCTCAACAACGTGGCCGACCGGAGCTGCAATGACCTCTCCCAGTACCCCGTATTCCCGTGGATCATAAGTGACTATTCCAGCTCCGTGTTAGGTAAAGGCCATGCGTGAGTTCTGACAAAGCTGAGTTTGGGGTGGTTGTCTTTATTGATTTTAAAGGAGAGAATAATTCTTTTTTTTTCAGAGTCATGATATTATGTGAATAAATTAGAACCCCTTTGGATATCATTACTAAATATGCCCTATTTTCATTCCAAGATACCAGATGAATTATTTAAATGTTGTTATGGATACCTTTACCTGTTTTGTCCAACAACTCAATTTTTTTTTTATCTAAAGAAAATAACTTCTTCAAGAACATACAGAAAGTATGATCATGATTTTAATTCAGTATTATCATTATTAGCTAAAGGTTAAATATTTGAAAACATTTAAGTTTCTCACTTTGAAAAATGATATTCAGTTTATCATATTACTTTTCAAATTACATTTAAAAATATGCTTGTCAAAAGTAATATCTGTTATGGTTAGGATGTTTGTTTTGTTGTGGGTTGTTTTTTTTATTTTTTAATAGCAAAATGATTTCTTTAAAATGCACATTTAGGTGAAAACAGGCTGAGGCTGAGTTGGCGTTAGCCCTGAGCAAAGAGAAGGGTAGGGTATTGGCTAGCCACAGCAGTTTCAAAGGCCTGGGGTCATTTCCCATTTCAGCACTCCCTGTTTATAAACCGGGCTTCGGGGTAATTATTATTCAGATTGTTTACTCTTTCCTGCGACATCTCAGCTTACTCAGGTAGGATTAGAAGGTCAGCAAGATGGAATCCCTTTGGTTTCAGCTTACATTCCCAGCTTCAAGTAAAGGAGAAAAGGAGGGAAGATCTTAAAAAACTACTTCCTGCTAAGATGAGGCAAAGCCAGGACAGGGGTCTTTTGTTGAAGGGAAACCGGGGAGGAGTTAGTTGATATTGAAAGCTGGTTACCAGGCACTGTCCCTTGGTTCAGTTTGCTAAGACTTCAATTTGATGATGCTAAAAAGCAGTGGTGCTAAGAGTCAAGTTCCAGAGTTCGATTGCTTCTAAACTGCAATGAGTTTTTGTTGTTCTGTGCCATCTAGTCGCTTGCGACTCATAGGGACCCTATGTACAACAGCCCTAAACTCCGCTCTGTCCTGTGCCAATCACACTGTCTCCGACACTCCCATCCCAATTATCCCAGTCACTGAATCAATCCACCTCATAGAGGGTCTTCC
>NW_006399998.1:682136-703999 GCF_000299155.1 Elephantulus edwardii | reverse complement strand
TATCCCACCTGAATTTCAGAACCATCTCAGGAACAGGTTTGAGGCTTTGAACACTAATGAGCGAAGGCCAGATGAGCTGTGGGAGGATATCAAGGGTATCATCCAGGAAGAGTGCATACGGTCATTGCAAAGACAGAAGAGGAACGAAAGACCAAAATGGATGTCAGAAGATACTCTGAAAGTTGCACTGGAGCGCAGAGAAGCCAAAGCACAAGGAAGAATTCAAGATACTGCAATGAGTAGAGGTCTATTATCAAACATTTTAAAAGTAATTGTGGGTGGGGGGGAAGGAATTGTGGAACAACGAATGATTTTTTTAAAGTGAAAAGCCAACTGGGGGGAGGTAGGGAGGAAAATGTGCAACAATGAGTGAATGGAAATCCAAATTTTCTGTAAACTTCTTTTAAAATCACAATAAGAAATTATTCAAAAGAAGAAAATAAAAACTAACTATAATCGTGTTACTGCGAAATATTTTGACATTTCTTTTTAAATGAATATATTATAATTTTATTTTAGAGTCCATTAAAGTTATATATTATTAGTGATTTCTTTTGATAGTTCACTAAATCAAACCCTTATACTTCAAAGTGATGATAGACTTCCTAGGATTACAAGAATTTACTTCTCTCATCTAAGCAAAGAGTTTGAATCAACCTAAGTGCCCATCAACAAATGAATGGATAGAGAAGCTTTGGTATATTCACACAGTTGAGTACTATCTGCTTTGAAAAAGAAGGTACTCATGAAATATTATATACCCATTTGGGTGACCCTGGAGGACATTATGCTGAGTGAAATATCTCAGTCACAAAAGGATAAATACTACATAGTGCCACTGTTGTTAAGTGTGTCTGACATTGGAGTTGGGGGGAAACTAAGAGGGGATAAATAATGTATACTGCATTGAAACAGATGAGGGAAAGAACTGTTTAAGAGGAATATATGATTAGGTATTATTGTCATGACAAGAGTCCAGAATGAAAGCTGCATAGTGGAGTGAACTGGGGTGGGGTGGGAAATTGTATAACAGTGAAAGAATTTATTTATTTATTTATTTATTTATTTTACTTTTCAAAGAGAAACACTAACTTGGGGGAGGGGTGAGCAGGCAGGGAGGAAAGTGTACAACAAAGAATGAATGGAAATCCAAAGTCTCTGTAAACTTTCATTAAAATAAAAAAAAAATTTGTTTCTCTGGTAATATGCAGGTCCCTGGATTCTAAAGTTATGCTAATAGTAGAGAATAATGATGTTTAGTACTATGCAGATTGATAAAATAAATCTTAGTAGGAGAATAGTGGCTTTTTTGGATATTATTTGAGTGGAAGTTTACAAATCAAACTGATTCTCCATTCAACCATTCGTACACATTTTGATACATAACTTTAATTACAATATCCACAATGTGACAGCAAGTGACGCTCCAACTTTGCTCTCAAGGGGGACAGAGGAACTGGTTTGAGTTTGTACTTCCTTGGTTATTTTAATAAAATCCTAAAGACGCTTCAACTTTTCAAAAAATAATACCCACAATGTAGTCACTGTCTTCCTCCTTCCTCCCTGTGAGTGTCATTTCCAGTAATCCTTCTAGTCTACCACTTCTTGCCGCTGGACTTATTGGGCAAAAGCTACTCTATTGACCTTACATGGTTGGTTTTTCTAAGGAGAAAGTGTTTCCCTGGTATTACTTGTCACAAGATGTCATTGTTACTGTTAGATACTGTCAAGTCCACTCCAACATGTAATTGCCCGTGAACAAAGGTCTGAACCTTGCCGTACCCTCTGGCATCCTCAGGATCGGCATTATCCTCAGACCTGATAATGTAGTCACTGTGTTAGTCCGTCTCATTGTAGGTTTCACTCTTTAACTGACACTGTGCCTTTCCCAGCTTGATGTCTTTTTCCAACGACTGGACCTTCCTGACAACAGGATTGAAGTTTGTATAACAAAGTTTCACTATCCTTGCCCCTAAGGAGCAACTCATTTGTACTTCCTCCACGATGATGGCAGCCCAAGGAATATTCCATACTCTTCTCTAAACCCACAGTCAAAGGCATCAGTTCTTCTTTGGTTCTCCTTAGCACTGTCCACCTTTCAGATGCATTTTTGTTGTTGTGTGCTGTGGAGTTGAAACCAACCAATAGCTGACCCTCCTGCAGGTTTTCAGAGGCAGTTAATCACAAAGGCAGAAATTGACCGTCCTTCTATGATGGAGCAGCTCGTGTACTCTAACAACATACTTTTCCAGTTGCAGCACAGCTCCTTACCAGTAGACTATTTTTATTTCCTGGTTTTAATAGGAAATATTACAAATATTCTGGTTTCAGTCAGGTACACTTTAGTCTTCAAACTGACATCATTAGTTGTTAGCATTTTGGAGAGGTCTTTCACAGCCGGTTTTCTCCATGAAACAGGTCTTTTTTATTTCTCTCTCTCTCTCTCTCTCTCTCTCTCTCTGTCTCTCTTTCTTTCTCTCTCTCAATAGTAATAATAGACTTAGTAGAAAGTAAAATCTTCAAAGGGATGGACCTTCCTTCTTGGAAGGAGGTAAGGAGAAAGACCACCTTTTGACTTTTTCACTGCTTTTACCATGGGTTTTTTGATCCAAGTGAAATGAAATCATTAAAACTTCAGTCTTTTCTCTATCATGATGCTGTCTATTGATCTAGTGGTGAGAATCTTTTTTTCTTGATGTTTAGATACAACCTATATTGAAGGCTATATAGTGTTTGAGCCTTAGTAAATGCTTAAAGTCTCCTTCTCTTTCTTCAAGTAAGGTGGTGTTGTACAGGCTATTGATGAATTTTCCTCAAATCCTGATGCCACATTCTTCTTTGTATAGTCCAGTATAGTCCAGCTTCTCAATTTATTTGCTCAGTATACAGATTGAATAGGTATAGAGAGAGGATGTGCCTCTGATGCACATTTTCCTTGTGTTTAAACCATGCAATATCCTCCTTAGCACTGTGTTTAGACAACAGCTTCTTTCCTGTGCGTAAGATTTACATCAACAAAATTGTGTTATGGAATTCCCATTCCTCTTAGTGTTCTCCATAATTTGTCATGATTCACAGAGTGAGATGTCTTTGCATAATCAATAAAATACAAGCAAATATCTTTCTGACATTCACTGTTTCCTGCTTAGATCCATTTGAGATCAGCAGTGGTATCCTTCATTCCATGGCCTCATTGGAATTCAGTTTGATTTCTGACAGTTCACTGTCTATGTACTGTTTCAGCTGTTTTAAAATAATCTTCAGCAAGATTTTACTTTCAAGTGCTATGAAAGAAAAACATTATTGAATAATTTCAACATTCTGTTGGATCATATCTTTCTGTGAATGGGAACAAAAATGGATCGCTTCCAGTATTTGGGCCAGGTCTTCTGAATTCCTGGCACAGCCCAGTGAGCACAGCTTTGTTTGCATCTGTTTTCTGAAACATGTAGTTAGTATTTCAACAGTCCTAGGCCTTGTGTCCTAGACCAGTTCTTGCAGTGCAGCCTGAACTTCTTACTTCTGTATTATTGGTTCTTGATCATTTGCTACTTCCTGAAATGGGTCAGTGTGGTCCAGTTTTTACTGGTGCAGTGATTATGTATTTCCTTACATCTTTTCTTTTTACTCCCACTCCCATCTTTTTTTAATGATTCCTGTATCATTCAAGATACTGCCCATAGAATCCTTTAGCATTGCAGGTGGAGGCTTAAATTTGTTCTTCAGTTCTCTCAGCTTGAGAAGTGCTGAGTATGGTCTTCCCTTTTGATTTTCTGACTCTAACTCTTGGTCTGTTGTTTGGCTGAAGATTAAGCTACCAGGATGAATTTCCTTCCAGCTTTGGTGGGTAAGTTAAAGGCCCATCGCCTCAGAGATTCCACCTGTCTCTGTTAGATCGTAAGCCTGGCCTTATGGTTTTGAGGTTTTCCCCTACTATCCAGGATTTTCCACTGGTATCCCTTTTAGCATGGTTAGTGATGGTAGCTGGGCACCACCCAGCTCTGTCCTCATGGTCATAGGAGTTGAAAGTATGAGTGTGGACCGTTAGTACTTCCCTGTTCTTTGTTCTGGACAGAGAGTGTCCAGCTGATGGCTGGGCTTTACATAGTCAGACCTTTGATGACTACCCGCAAGCTATTAAAACCGAATTGCCACTCTCAAAAGCAGAATTTCATTTTCTTCGTGGACTGTGTTACATCAGTTGACTTTAGTGTGTCCCAAGGTTATGGTCCCAGAGCTCTAGAACCAGCAACTCATTCCCTTAGTGTGTTAGATTATGACTAAGAAGCTTATAGCATTGTTCACCCCACCTGTATGTGCTATTTGTGAGGATACATTTACAACATGTGCTAATATGAATGTAGAAATACTGTCTGTGAAACCTATTTATAGTCCTGTGGTCCTTTCCTTATTCAGAGCTGCTTGTGGATTAACATTTATTATTGGTGCTATTTGCATGATTGATTTTATATGTAATAGTGTTTCTTTTTTAAAATAGCATTTATTTCTGTTGTGAACTGTTTTTCTGTGTGCCTCTCTGCCTTACCTTTTTTTTTATGATATTATGTGGTACACCCTCTTATAGTTTGTTACCTCTCTCTTCACCTATCTTAGTATGTGCCTGTCACCTGTTTACTATTTTTTACTCCCCTCACCCTCCATTCCCATCCCTAGTAATCATCCTAGAATGGTTCTTTCCGCGTGTAAACTTTTTGATAATAGTAGGCTCAGATAATTGTCCTTTTGAGATTGGCTTATTTCAGTCAGCATCCATGTTAGGTGATGGTTTGCAAATTCTTCATTGTTGTTTATAAGGATAATGACTTTTAAAAAAAGTTTACTTAGAATATAATACATTTTATCAGTTTTTAAAAAATTGTTTTCAATTGTTTCTAATTAGAGGTAATACTATTGAGTTGGTGTTACTGACTTAAAACTCAAAGTTCTTACCCTTTCTTTATGAAATAACCAGCAGAAATATAATAATTGTTACAGACTTTTCTCAATTTAAGGGAGCTCTGGTGGCCTAGTGGTTATGGAGCTGTGCTGCCAATGTAAAGGCTGCCAGTTTGAATCCACCAGCAGTTCTATGCAAGAAAGATGGACAGTCTACCCCCATACGATTTCGGGCCTCTGAAAACCTGCTGGAGGGCCTGCTTATAGTGACTTTTACTAGACCCTCCCCCTTTTCAAAAATAATGTCCTTTTCCAAGGATACAGTCATGCAAATTCCGTTGTTTTTTAAAAATCATCTTACCATGTCCTGTGTGAGAAACAATTAAAATTTTACATAAAGATTAAGGAATTGCCTATAAATTCAAATATTTTATCCTGAATTCCTCTCCAAGAAACAGAGCTGCTTGGGTATACAAATTCAGATAAAATCTTAGTGAAGCATCTGCTTGGGGCAGCTCTCGAGGTTGGTGTTCTTGAATGTTGCTTGTTTACCTGATTTGTTTAGCTTTTGTCTCCACCTCTGGTGGAAAAGCACCTTCTGTCCTGCTATTTCATACATGTAAGGGAAAATAATTCCTTTCTAGAGACTGTTTTAGATGAGTTTTAGTCTTTTCTTTCTTTTCACAGATGCTGTTTAAGCAGGAACCACTGAATAACTCACAGAAAAAAAAAAAAGGATATAGACTCTAAAATCTTAAGTTTTAGACAAACTTTTGATACTTTAAAGAAAAATTCTAGTAAGCATATGTTGTTGTTGTTGTTATGTGCCGTCGAGTCGTTTGCGACTCATAGCAACCCTATGCACAACAGCCCTAAACCCTGCTCTATCCTGCGCCAACTGCACTGCCTATGACACACCCATCCCGATTACCCCAGTCACCGAATCAATCCATCTCATATTTGCCATTTTAATGGGTTTTTTAAAATGTGTATAATAACTGTTGCTTGGGACTCATAGCAATCCTATGTATAAAGCCTACCCTAACCTGAGGCAGTAGTGACAATTACAACATTCCAAATTTTTCTGTTAGCTCTTAATAAATACTCAATGCCTCTTAAGCAATGACCCCATCTCTTTCCCTCCCTGGAAATGGCTATTAAACTTTGTTCTCTATACATATGTCTATTACAGATATTTAAAATAGATAAGATATCATGTCTGCATCAAAGATCAGTTGACCATACATAGATGGATGAGATGATTTCTGGGTTCTGGATTCTATCCCATTGATCTATGTGTCTTTTGCTGTACCAGAACAATGCTGTCTTCTCCATCCCCGGTGGCTATGTAGTAGGATTTGAGATCAGAATGTGATGCCTCCTACCTTCTTTTTCTTTTTCAGTCAAGTTTGGCTTATTTGAGGTCTCTCTCCATTCTGGATAAAATTGGAAGTTGACTTTTTTAATCTCATTGAAAAACAGAATTGGTAACTATTGGGATTGCATTGAACTTGTAAATGACTTTAGGTGGAATTGTCATTTTTATGGTATTGAGTCTTCTTATCCATGAACATGGTCTATTCTTCCCTTTCTCTAGATTTCTTTTTGTTTATTTCAGTAATGTTCTGTAATTTTCTTTATGTAGGTCCCATACCTCAAACCATATACAAAACAGTACCTAATAACAACATGTGTAAGTCCCATACCTCACAGCATACACAAAAACAAACTCAAATAGATCGTGGACCTAGTAGCAAAATCAGAGATTATGACGTGCATCAGAGAAAAACTAGAAAAAAACTCTAAAAGTCTTAATCTATAGCAGGAAGAAACTTCCAAGCATAATGAAAAAACCTACAACCATGAGAGGATAAGATAAATGAATGGGACCTTCTAAAAAAACTTCTCCAACACTGTAAAAAAGGAAACTCATAGATCGGGGGAAAGTATTTGGCAATGACATATCTGATAAGAGACTCTTATCTAAAATTTATAGAATATTCTAGGCCACAAAAATAAAAAGGCAAACCACTCAGTCACAAAATGGGCACAATATATGAAAGGACACTTCGCCAAAAGGAGAAATCCAGATGCTAACAAACACATGAAGAAATATTCAAAATCCCAAGCTATCAGAAAGATATAAATCAAAACAACAATGCAATATCAGCTCATCCCAACAACAATAGCAAAACTCAACAGGGCCGCAAACAACAAATATTGGCAGGGATATGGACAAATTGGAACTCTCATGCACTGCTATAAAATGGTACAACCACTATGGAAGGCGTCTGGCATTTTTTAAAAAGTTGGAAGTAGAAATACCATTTGACCCAGCTGTTCCAGTACTGGGAATATACCCTAAGTAAACCAGAGCCCAGACATAAACAGGTTTATGCATACTCATGTTTATTGCAGCATTGTTCATGATAGCAAAAAGATACAGGCAGATCATCTCTCAATAAATGAGGGAATAGAAAAATTGCGGTACATTTATACAATGAAATGTTACTTACCACTGAAAAACAACTTGTAAAACACTGCACACGGTGGGTATGCCTAAAGACGTTGTTGTTGTTGTTATGTGCCATCAAGTGTTTTGCGACTCATTGCGATCCAATGTACAACAGCACTTAACACTGCTCTATCCCTTGCCAATCTCATTATCTCTGACACACCTATCTCCATAATCCTAGAGACAGAATCAATTCATCTCATAGAGGGTCTTCCTCTCCTGCACTGTCCCTCCACCCTCCCAAGCATGACATCCCTCTCCAAGGACTGATCCTACCTTGCAATATGTCTAAATTATGTCAGATCAAGATTCAGAATCCTTGCCTCCAAGGAGCAGATTTGTTTCACCCTCTCCAGGATGAACTTGTTTGTTCTCCTAGCAGCCTGTGGTATATTCAATACTCTTCTCCAGCACCAAAGCTCACAGGCATCAACTCTCCTTCTTTCATCCATAGCCATTGTCCAGCTTTCTGATGCATAGCAAGGAATTGCAAAGACCATGGCCTCTATCAGGCACATCTTAGTCTCCAGACTGACGTCATTGCTCCTCAGTACCTTGGAGAGGTCTCTGATGGCAGACTTCCCAATGCAATACTGAATGAAATATCTCCGTAAAAAAGGGCATGTGCTGCATGAGACCATTGTTGTAAAATAGGATTGACAAAGGAGGAAGCAGAACAGGAAAAAGAATGGATAGATAATGAACACTGCACTGAAACAAATGAAGGGAAGGACTGTCTGAAAGGAATGTATGATTTGGCAATACAATTTAGAACAAGAAATGTACTACAAAGAGAATTGAAGTGGGAGGGAAGAAAATGTGCAAAAATGAATGAATGAAAACCCAATCTTTTTGTAAGCTTTCATTAAAATCACAACCAAAAATTAATAAATGGAATAATGTATTTTCACTTAAAAAAAACCTACTGATTTGGATAGAAATCAACAAAATAAATGTGAATCCGTTTGGGAGGATAATAATATTAAGTAGAAGTGTCTTTACTTTTACAGACTTGACAAATCCAGGAACCTTCCGGAACCTTAGCCAACCAGTCGGGGCTCTGAATGAGGAACGGTTGCACAGACTGCTGGTATGTGGAAAACTCTTGAGTTCACTAATTCTGAGCAGCAAAGACTTCTGGTATGTAGAGAACTCAGGGCTCACTGGTTCTGAACAGCACAGGCTGCTGGTATGCAGAGAGTTCTGGGTTCACTGGTTCTGAGCAGCTTCTCAGACAGAGTGGAGCTGCATGGAAATAATGGAAAGCCCTAGATAATGGCTTTCTTCCTTAGTCTCTGTGTAGTAATGAATCATCTTACCAGTAAATAACTTGAACCCTTGATCCCTGCGACGTTTTAGAATTCCTTGAATAATTGAGGTGCCTTGATATCTAAAACTTGTAAACAACATGTAAGGATTTATTCTGATGTGTAAGTTTTAGCCAAGCCAAGAAACCCGTCAGAGAGCCTGCAAGCAGCTACCTTGATTTAATCAGGAGACATGACTTTACCTGTCATATTTCTGCAATGAGGCCTCAGCCATGACTGGGCAGTGACTCTGATACAAGTGCAGAACAAGAGCTTCCTGGTTGGCAGGAGGGTGATACACACTGTTTTTGAGATATGATAGCTCTTTCCCATGAGTTTTGCCCATGCATCTCTTCATTATGCAGATCCTGAGTTTTATTCTTTTTCTGTGACAACTGTGTAATCATAAGAACAGTACTTTTTTTGAGTTCTATGAATTGGTTCAGAGAATTCTCAAACTCCTGGTAGTAGTAGGAGCTAGCAGATTAGAGCAAGGGTACCTAGGAAAGGCCTTGATCGCAGACTGCATCCTGAAGGGATCATGGGAAAACTCTGACATTGTGACCAGCAGGCCAGAAGTAAGGGTTCTGTTGAACTTTGGAGTTTATGGCTGGTGGTGGCCTATCTGGCAGTTGGAAGGACAGTGTCTCAGACCTTCCTCTAGGGAGTGAAAGGTGGGGGAATGGGATAGAGAAAGAGGAATCGTGAGTGAGAGAGAGGGTCCTGCATGGACATCAGAGATAATAGAAGAGTGGGAGGATGCAGGTTTGAGAAGGTTTTGTATTTCGGGGACTGGATTTTTGTTTATTCTTAGAAGTGGGACACCCTCCCTTCTAGAAATGAACCTGCTTACTGTTTGTGCTTTTCATCTAAAACTCAGGAAATATGGAGGTGACCCGATTTACAAATTCACGGACTTGTTTTGTGAAGGGGTTCTGCCTCAGATAGAGAGTTCTAGTCATTCAGCCCCCACAGTTATCACTAAGTCAAGCAAACCAAGATGCCTGTTCATCATGGATTAACAGGAATGCTCTGTTTACTCATAGCTTTGTTTCTTCTTTTTGTCTTCTCCTTTTCCTACTTAGAGAAATTAAAGATGACAACATAGCATTGCCCTCGTTTTTGTACTTGCTCTCCCTTCTTGAGGCAACATTGAGTGATGTCTTTGTTTCTGTTTTTCATACACTGTAGACACGCTACCGGGAAATGCCTGAGCCCAAGTTCATGTACGGAAGCCACTACTCTTCTCCGGGATACGTGCTCTTCTACCTTGTTCGGATTGGTGAGGTCATTTATTGCTGCCCCCACTTCAGTTAGGTTTCACTGGGATTCTCATCTGATCTAACTTTACTCTGAAATTCTTTTCTCTAGCACCAGAGTATATGCTGTGTTTACAGAATGGAAGATTTGATAATGCAGACAGAATGTTTAACAGGTTTGTTAAATTCACTTGAAAAAGTTTTTCTTGTATATGGAAAAAACTACATATAAAAAATGTAAATTTTCAGAAGCATTAATAGATGGTGTTTCCTTCAGGCTTTTTTAAAGAGGGGGTGTGGGTGTAGGTAATATTGAGATATGTACACATAATTTTGGCATTTTCTAGCTTAATATCACATCTTAAGTGTTTTCCCCATAGTATTTGTTATGTGCTGTCGAGTCACCTGCAAACTATAGTGACCCTGTGTATACAGCAGCTCTGAACCCTACCCTGTCCTGAGCAAGTCTTCTTAATTCCCTCCCATTGCCCTAGTTACTGTATCAGTCCATTTCATCCTGAATCTTCCTCTCCTGCGCTGTCACTCCACTCTTCCAAGCATGATATCCTTCTCCAAAGACCAGTCTCTCCTGGCCATGTGCCCAAAGTATGTTAGATATTCTTTAAAAGAATGATTAAAAAAAAAAAACCAAACTAACATCTTTTTAAAATAATTCTGCTGTGCTTTAAATATGGATTGAAGCTCAACAAAGCTTCTCATCACTAGGCCAATTGACAGTGTTATGATGGATAATAAAGAAATTGAGATTGCTTGCTTGGTTCCACCCACAATCAACACTTTTTGTTACCAGCAGCCAGGAAATTAAAAGACAAATTGCATAGGGAAAGTCTACTGTCACAGACCTCTGCAGAGTACTAAGATCAAAGATGTCAGTCTGGAGACTAATGTGTACCTGATTCAGGTCTTTGCAATTATTTGGTATGCATCAGAGAACTGGACAATGATGAGGGATGATAGAAGGAGAATTGATGCCTTTGAGTTGTGGTCCTGGAGAAAAGTATTGAATATACGATGGACTGCTAGGGGAACAAACAGGTTTATCTTGGAGAGGGTGAAACCAGGCTGCTCCTTAGAGGCAAGAATTCAGAAGCTTCATCTGATATACTTTAGACATGCAGCAAGGAGGGACCAGTCCTTGGAAAGCGACGTCATGCTTGGGAGGGTGGAGGGGCAGCTCAAGAGAGGAAGACCCTTGATGAGATGGATTGATGGGGTACTGAGAGTATGTGTGTTGGAAACAATAAGATTAGCACAGGATAGAACAGGGTTTAGGACTGTTACACATAGGGTCAGCATATAACTACAATGATTTGAATGTATATGTACTTGGAAGTATTGAGAAGTATTTTTATTATAAAAGTTATACTTCTTTGTCCTCCCACCAAAATCCAAAAACATCAAGAAGGAAAAATAAAAGAGAACCCCAGTATCCCACCAGGAGCCCTGGTGGCATAGTGGTTAAAGCCCTTGGCTGCTAAATGAAAGGTCAGCAGTTTGAACCCATTGTCTGCTGCATGGAAAAAAGATGTGGCAGACCCATCAAGCGAAACAGCCTTGGAGACCTCTGGGGAGCTGTGCTCTGAGGTGTGCTGGGTGGACTGTGGTCAGATAGTCTGACAGCATGAGTAACGTCCCACCACAGTCTGACATTAACCCTAATATGGAGTTTTCTAAACTCTCCACACATATTTATAATTCTGCCTTGAAAGGAGCTGTTACAGTCATTGCTGTGACCTGTTGTTGTCTGAGGACAGCGCTGGCCGACCCTCTGTGGGGTGGTCTGTCTGTGGGGGTGACTGCTGGCCTCTGCTGTCAGCAGCCCTGGAGCCACCTCATGGCCCAATCCTCACTTTCTGTGTAACCCCAGAAAAGTCACTTCACCTCTCTGGGCCCTGGTCTTCTTTCTGTTAAGAGCGAGTGCCCAAAAGTCTCTTGAGGATTAAATAAGTTAATATAGACACTAGGTGTGTGGAAGCTGTTGCCATTGCTGGTCCCACCACTTAGATTTTAAAATAGGTAAATTTTTTTTGTTTGTTTTCTAAATATTCAGTATTGCAGAAACTTGGAAAAACTGTTTGGATGGTGCCACAGATTTTAAAGAGGTATGTAATTAATTAATTGATTCACCAGGCACATGGTTTCTAAAAGCATTAATATTTTAAAAATTTTAGTTTTGCACTTACCTTTTTTCCCCCACCTGAAATTTTCAGTTGATTCCTGAATTTTATGGTGATGATACCAGCTTTTTAGTCAATAGCCTGAAATTGGATTTGGGAAAGAGACAAGGAGGGAAGATGGTTGAAGATGTGGAACTTCCCCCTTGGGCATTGAGTGAGTATTGGAGACGTTTGGGTACAGAAAGTACTCACTGAATGGTGCAGTTTCCATATTAGTGATTTTTTTGTTGTTGTTATTGCTTAGATTTAAAAATAACAAGATTTTTTTTTACAAAAAATAAACTGTTAGCAGCCTTATTAAAAATCAACAAGATTCCATAACTCTGTTAGTGTTGTTGTGTTCCATCAAGTCACACTGACCCATAGTTGACCCTCCAGCAGGTTGTCAGAGGCCATGAATCTCATGGGAGGAAACTGTAGTAGATTTGAACGGTGTGCCTTTGTTTTACCACTAAACCACCAGAGCTCCCTGAGTCTATGATGCAGAAACTTTAATTATGAATTTGAGAGAAGAGTACTGTGAAAATTCTTTTTTTTTTTTTACTTAAATAAAATTTTATTTTATACTGGTTTACTTACAAAGTTCATATACATGGTTTTTCACAATGGATCTTTCCCATTTCCTTTATGGAAAATTATTCTTGTCACTTCCCACCCCACCTCACCTCTCTGCCAGATACTTACATTTTATATGATAGAAGAAAACACTTTATTTACAATACATATTTTTTTGGTATTCTTAAGAGCTTTACCTAAGTGTGGATAGACAAGAGAAGTAGGAGACAATGAAGCCATAGCTTTGTGATGTGATGACTCATTTTGTCTGATAGGCCCCGAGGACTTCCTGCAGAAGAGCAAGGACGCACTGGAAAGCAGCTATGTGTCAGAGCATCTTCACGAGTGGATTGACCTAATATTTGGCTACAAGCAAAAAGGCATTGATGCTATAGGCGCCCATAATGGTAAGCAGCATTCCCTGACATTGTATTTGCCATTTAGTGGAAGCAAAAGCCAACAAAGTGTCAGTTCAGGCCAGTGGAGCTTTGTCTCTTAGCCGAAGCGTCTTCTCTCAGGTCAGAGCCTGCAGCTCAGTGACCCTGGAATAGATGCTGAGTCTGCCCTCACTGTGATCCCAAGGAGTTAAGTGTATTTTCCTAAAGTCTTCTAATTTTAGGTGCACTTTCATCCCATTTAATGTCAGCTAAAACTCAGTCAAAATATACTGTAGGGCCATACCGTTTGTTCTTACTTGACCTCATCCTATTGTTTGCATTTCACCGACTCCCAGAGGGCTTCTCTGAGCTCCTCAGTGTGGATCACAAGAGCTGAGCAGGATCTCAGCCCTGTGTGCTCACGGGGCTTTGCAGGGGGCTTTACAGGGTGGCCCTAACCATAGTAGGCCTCCCCTCAGAGGGAAAAAATATGGGTTGAGAAATCCACCAACACAACCGCACAGCGAACCTGACAGTAATGTGCAGTACATGAGAATTCCAGCCATTACTTCATGGAGCTGGATGCTTATCTGTTGTGCATGCAAACATCAGTGTCTCTGAGCACTAGTGTAAAGTTGAGTTGTGTAAATTCTCAACAGAGTGTCTAATGAGGCATCACATACCTCAATAGTGGTTTATGTCTCTCTTTTCAGTGTTTCACCCACTGACCTATGAAGGAGGTGTTGACTTGAACAGGTACTTAAAACCTTTAAGGAGTTTCCACTTAGTTACAAAAAATGCCTCTATCCAAAGGATTATTGCAGTTATTTTAAAGTAGTAAGGTATGAAATTGTTACAGTGAATTTTCTCTTAGTTTCACCATTGTGTAAGTTAACCAGCTGCAGAAAGTGACCTCTGGGTTTATGGTGCCATTAAGATAGTCCTAATTGCCTTTTATCTGAGGCTCCTCTCTTGCTGATGGAGCTGTTGGAAAGCATGGGTCCAGGCACTTTCTCCTGTGTATTCACAGCACTCTCTGTGCTTGTCCCAAAGCATCGATGACCCTGACGAGAAAGTGGCCATGCTGACCCAAATCCTGGAATTCGGGCAGACACCAAAGCAGCTCTTTGTGACCCCACATCCTCGAAGGATCACCCCGAAGTTTAAAAGTTTGTCCCAGACTTCCAGCCTCAATGCCTCCCTGGCAGATTCCCCAGGTAAACCTCGGGGAGGAAGTAGATAGATGTGGGCTTCTCTCTTCCTGCCTGTGATGAGAGGGATTCCACAGATTGTGACGGGAAATCCAGACAGGGCCTGGTGACTGCTCTCAGGTGGCTACTCTCACTGTCGCCCTTGGTTCTCAGCAAAACACTTGCCTGTTCTTTCTACTGTTGACTTTGAGTATTGACTTGAAGGGAACTCCGTGGCATTGTCTGGAGGGACTTGCTCTGTTAACCCATGGCCACACCTTTCTGGTGGTCAGATCCACCAGTGGCCTCAAGAGAGAAAGGTGCTCAGTCTCCTTTCATGTGATGTACAACCTCAGACACCTGCTGGTGGGTCAGCTGAGCTGGTTCCGACTTGGCAGTAATAAAGTACTGACTTTGAGGGAAATCAGTGCCTCTTGTTTTCAGGTAATTCACTGAGTGAGATTTGGCAGTATTTCTCAGTGTAGTTCCCTTTCCCCCAGTGGTTTCCTCACTCAGGTTTGATTCTCAGCGAGGACCCCTTCCTCATTGAGAATTCCTGGGCCCGGCTACCTCAGAGTCACAGTCCTCCCTGCACTGCCCAGGGGACCTCCCGGGAATGTGCTGTATTGTGTCCTCCCTGAACCTTGCCATCCTACCCACGTGCAGATCTTCCATTTTATTTGATCATGTTTTCTTTAGTTAATCATTTGAAAAACACTTACAGAGTATATGCTCTGTGCCAGCTCTTTCAATAAACTTGACCCTGTTGTCAGACATCATATTTGAAAAGGAAGAAGCATTCACCTTCATCCAACTGTCTGTGTTACAGTCTGAAAAAGACAGGCTTACATCTCAGGCTCTGAGCCTGAATGCCTGTGATACCACATAGAACCGTGGAGCCAAATCCTTTCCTGTCTTCTCTCCATTCTCCTCAATACCTGCCCGAGGTACGCTTCCACTTTCTCGGGTGCACCCAGCTGAGTAAGCACTTTCTTTCAAACCTGGATGAGTAGCAACTGCAACCACACGGCTTATGACAGCACCAAGTCCTCCTTTAGGAATTGGCACCCCAAAAGATTTTGTGACACAAGACGGTGGGGTCACCTTGTGATGCCGTGAAGTCCGTGCTGTATGCCAGTTGCTATCTCCAAACCACAGTTACAAGACTGGTCTGAAGTTGGCCCAGCTATTCCTGAAAGCCGACTGTGGAGCAGCCGCTAGAGAGACAGTGTAAGAGGCCTTGACGTTCCTCTTTCCATCTCCTCCTTACCCTTCCCTCAAAGTGAGACTGAGCTGCAGCGCTCTTGAGGAGAGGCCCACAGGCAGGAAGTAGTGACCTGGTCATATACTGCTGCCTGTCACACATTACAGGCAGTGAAATGCGGGCACTGGCAGGAGTATAAAGGACAGTGATGTCCAGAGGTACTTGACTGCTCTACCTAAACCTGCTTTATTTCAACTTTACCATTTATTGTTTTTCCTGGACTGTCCTGGACTTCTCTAAGGACATTTCAAAGTCTTATTTGCTGGGAGCTTTGTTTTCATACTTATTTGATTTTAATAGAAAACATGGTACTGGGTGCTTATTGTCTGTTAATCCGTTGGTTGACTCAGTCAGCAATGGTGTCCTGTAGTGTCTCCAGGTGAAGAGTCCTTTGAAGACCTGACGGAAGAAAGCAGAACCCTCGCCTGGATGAACATCAGCAAGCTGCAGCTACATGAGCACTACAAGATTCATAAAGAGTAAGCATGGAGCTGGGATGCCTCACCTGGCGGGTCTTCTCTTGAATTTCAGCTTTTAATTGGGGGTGGGGGGTGGAGGCATCGTTTTCACTGCTGTCACGGTTGCTATCTCCTGAATGTCCTCTGTGATCTGTTCCCTGAGGGGGTGTGAGCCAGGGAAAGCTCGGTGGAGGTGGTCTGTTTAACATGCTGTACTGTCATCTCTGATGCCTGTCTTGCTTAGAACCTGATGGAGGTCAGCTGACCACATGGTCTTGTGCCTCTCATGCATCCTTGAGGTCTTGGATGAGGAAGCTGTGAGGGTCACGCTGTCTTCCCAAAGAATTGAACTCACTCATATTTTAGAAGTGCATAATTTCAAAACAACAGGTGCAAATATGATAGATAAGAATACGTGTGTTTACATATGCATATATAACAGTACACAGGGTAGATACAGAGAGCATGGCAAAGTTCAAGGATCCATGGTGGCACAGTGGATTAAGCATTAGGCTTCTAACTGAAAGGGCAGCAGTTCAAACATATCAGCTACTTCAGGAAAGAGGGATGAGGCTGTCTGCGTCAATAAGAATGTCTGCCTTGGGAGTTCCCCAGCGGCCCCGTGGATCTGTCTCTTGCTTCAAAAGTGTTTGGACAGAACAGACCCAGTGACTTACCCCCTTCCAGCCTCTGACTACCCTCCAACTTCACCTCCAGGAGTAACATTGGGACCATCTCAACCATCTCCTATTTTGGGGACCAGCTAACACCTTTTTTTTGTTAGCCCCAAAACCTTGACCAACTATGAGCTCTCAAATCCGTCAAAATTATTCCGCTGAAGCAGAAGCTGACGTCAACTATCTGGTCAACCTGCACCTGCGGGTCGCTTATACCTACCTCTCTCTGGGCTTTTATTTTGACCGTGATGATGTGGCCTTGGAAGGCGTGGGACACTTCTTCTGCGAGTTGGCGAGTTGGCAAACGAGAAGCGCGAGGGTTCGAGCGGCTCTTGAAGCCTCAAAACCAGCGCAATGGGCCAGTCCTCTTCCAAGATATCCAGAAGCCATCCTAGGATGAGTGGGCTAAAACCCTGGATGCCATGCAAGCAGCACTGGCCTTGGAGAAGAACCTAAACCAGGCCCTTCTGGATCTACATGCCGTGGGTTCCACTCACACTGACCCCCATCTCTGTGATTTCTGGAGAACCACTTCCTGGATGAGGAAGTGAAACTGCTGAAAAAGATGGGCAACCATCTGACCCACATTAGAAAACTGGGCGGCCCCCAGGCTGGACTGGGCGAGTATCTCTTTGAGCATCTCACCCTCAAGCACGACTAGGGGCCTGCAGGGACCTGCAGAGGGGAACCTCTGCGTCCCTCTGCCATCAGCAGCAAGCTTCTCTATCCCACCCTGATGTAGAATCTTATCCACCCAGAAGCCCTTCGCCCAAATGAAACAATAAAGCTTTTTGCAACAGCTAAAAAAAAAACAAACAAAACAATGTCTGTCTTGGGAAGCCTCAGGGACAGTTTGACTGCTGGGAGGAACACCATAAGTGGGAATCAGCTTCATGACTTCATGGCAGGGAGGGGATTAGAAAATTCAATTATTTTAATCTTAAAGATTATCTTGTTCCTTCAGAGAAGTTGGCTTGCTGTTGAAATGTGAGGCATACGTGTGTTCCTTGCCCTCTGCCACTGAGGATATCTGCTTCATTGGTGGAAGGGCTTGGGAGGCCCATGATCTCGCCTGAGCCATTCTGTCCTAAATACGAAAGCCAGGTGCAGAGGGTTGACCTGTTTCGCATGGCCATGGAGGACACGCTGATGCCTTCACTGATGAGCATCACTGTGGTGGACAGGCAGATGTGAGACTGGTGGTTTCAGATCAGGGCACAGCCTCCTGAAAGGAACTGCTCTGTCCTCGGATGGCTTTTCTTTTCTCAGCTCTCTAAACGACGAGAGACCTTCCAGTCCAGGTGAAGGAATGAATGAAACTCTATGAGGATATGCAGTAATCAGACGCTGTATCCTCAGATGTGAGGTCTCTTCAGTTACCTAGTGGTTATTGTTATGTGTGGTCAAGTCGCTTGCAACTTATAGGAACTCTATATACAACAGCGCTATACCCTGCTCCATTCTGTGCCAATCTTATTGTCTCTAACACACATACCTCCATTACCCCAGTAACTGAATCAGTCCATCTCATCGTACTGTAACAGAAATAAACAAGTAAGTGGCTTTAAGAAACATTTTTACACTAAAGAAACCAGAACTGCCATCCAAACAGATACATATTTCTTGCTCCATTGTTTACAATAGCAAAAAGATGGAAACAACCCAAGGGTCCATCAACAAATGAAAGAATAGAAAAGCTGTGTTATATTCACACAATGGAATACTATGCAACATTGGGGGGGGAAAAGGAACTCATAAAATATTACACAAAATTAGTAACCTTGGAGGACAGTATGCTGAGCGAAATATCTCAGTCACAAAAGAATAAATACTATATAATGCCACTGTTATAAAAACAGGACTGAAAGTGGCAATTGGGGGGGAAACTAAGAGGGGATAAATAATAAACATTGCATTGAAACAGATGAGGGAAAGAACTGTTTAAAAGGAATATATGATTAGGCATTACTTGCATGACAACCATCCAGAATAAGAATTGCATAGCAAAGTGGACTGGGAGGCTAGGAGAAGGACGAAATTGTGCAACAATGAAAGAATCTTGTGTGTGTGTGTGTGTATGATCTAAGTTTTTATGTTTGCATTTTTATTAAATGTTAGATTTCTTTTGTAACAATTAGACTGAAGATGTTGTAGGGTGCTGTCAAGTTGAGTATAGTGAGGCCCTATGAAAAATAAACCTACTTTCTGTCCTATCCTGTGCTATCCCCAGCATCTCTGACACACCTAAGCGCATTGCTGCAGTCACTGTGTCATTCCACCTGGTTAAAGATCATCCTTTCTTTCATTGTTCCTCAGCTTTCCCAAGCTTGATGTTCCTTTCCAAGGAATAGCCCTTTCAGGAAACATACCCAAAGAATGAAAGGCAAAGTTTTGCTGTCTTTGCCTACAAAAAGCATCTTGTTGCCCTTTCCTGAGACATATCTATTTGTTCTTCTGGCACTCCATGGGATAGTCAGTACTCTTTCTCCAATGTCATATTTCAAAGGCATCAATTTTTCTTTTATGTGTTCAGCTTTCATTAGTATAGCAAGGGATTGAAAAGAGCATGGCTTGAATCATGCACATCTTAATTCTCAAACTAACATCATTGATGGTCAATAATTGAAGTTGAGTAGATAGTATTGTCACTATTCAACAGAGGATATAGATACCATACAAGAAATATGTTGCTGGTGTTGTTGATGACAGGTGCCATTGACTCAGTTCCAGCTCATAGTGTCCCCCTCACAGTGCAATGGAACAAAGCCCTGTCCAATCTGTCATTCTCATAGTCCCTTCTGTGTTGTTCCAGTCAGTGTGTTATCCCATCTCACTGAAAATCTTCATCTCTTGTTCTGACCATCTACTTTCCAAGCATGAATAATCTTTTTCAGAAACTGATCCCTCAATAATATGCTCAAAAGAAAGAATCTTTTTAAAGAGAAAAGCAAACTGGGGGGGGGAGGGGGGAGTAAGGAGGAATATATGCCACAATGAGTGAGTAGAAATCCAAGTTTTCTGTAAACTTTCATGAAAGTTTTATTAAAAAGCTTAAAAAGTAAAGCCTTACCTTTAAAACTAAGTGGGAACATGGGGTAAAAAAACCCAACTCCCACAAAAACCCATTTATGAGGGGACTGGCTCTAGGACAGTGCTTCCTCTTTCTGTCTGCTCTGTGGCAAGTCCTTATCTCTGAGTTTCTCAGCTGTTTCCACGAGTAATGGCATCAGCTTTTCCCTCTCTGTGCTTCCTTTCTTTTGAACATAATTAGTTTTAAGATCTGAACAGTGATTGGGTTTAAAGACACATATGGCCTCATTAATATAACAAAAGAAAACTGTTTCCAGCTGTGATTATATCATAAGGTAGAGGAAGTATGACTCCAGCACATATACTGGGGAGACAAAGTTCAGCCCATAACACTAGGTAACTTGGGGTCAGTAAGGAAGCAGTGCAGTTACTGTAAAGAACAGCTTCAGTAACTTTGGTCATGGTCAAATATGGTGGTATTGAAGGAGAATCACTTATTACTTTTATGTCAAAAACAGGTTGAATATAGAAGTTAGGTAAGCAAAGAGTGGGCATCTTTTAGCTACAAGATTTTGCCAAAATAAAACAAGACATTCCCAAGAGATGGTTTAGTAATAGTAAGTGTGGGCTAGGGTAGATCCAGCTGTGGAGGCAAAACAGAGCAGCTTGGTAAAATGAAATCTGAACTCTGTCCGAGCTTGAAGGTAATTTATAACACTCTGTTTTTATACAGGGCAGTGACTGGAATAGCAGTCTCCTGCAATGGCTCGTCAGTCTTTACCACATCCCAAGGTATGTTTGCCTTTCCAAAAAGAAGTTTACTTAGAATCATCAAGTAGCCAAGTTTCTTTACTCCCAGTTATGAAATCTATTTGTGTGAGCTGCCACCACAAAGTGTAAAACAAAATACAGAGTTGACTCACAGTGACCCTGCAAACAACAGATCCGAACTTTACCCTGTCCTGTGCCATCATCACAAGCTGCAGCAAGCTCCAGCTCAAGGTTGTAGTCACTGTCAGTTCATCTTGTTAAGAGTCTTCCTTTCCAGCAGGATATCGTCTTAAGGCCTAGTCCCTCCTGATAACATGCCTAAAGTATGTGAGATGTAGTTTCACCATTCTTGCCTTTAAGGATCACCAGGACTGCATTTCCTCCAAGATAGATATGTTTGTCCCTTTAGGAGTCCATGGTCTATCCAGTATTCTTCTCCAGCACCACAATTTAAAGGCATTGATCCTTCATTGGTCCTTACTCATCGTCCAACGTTCAGATGCATAGGAAGCAACTGGAAATACCATGGCTTGCATCAGGCACACCTTAGTCTTTAAACTAATATACTTGCTCTTTATCACTTAGTATATATTTGTAATTTGTAAATATATGTTCTTTAAGGTTTAGCTCACAATTTCACCCATATATTGTTAACATGGCTAAACATTTTTAAAGTTATTAAAATATATTAAGTGCTTGCTTGGTGTGACATCTCTAACTATATTTTAATGTACATTAAAATTTGACAGTTTTGACCTTGTGAAAGGACTAAGCAAAGAGCCTTTTTTGCAGGAGGTACACATTATTGCCTAGTGGTCTGATAAGCTATTGCCCTCATCTCCTCCACCACTGACCTGATATGGGCAGAGGAGGCCAGGAGTAGGCACATACATATGGCTTAATGGGAGACCCATCACTATACTGGGAAGCTCTGGGAGCCTTGTGGCAAGAAGCTGCACTGCAATTGTGAGAGCAATGTGGTTTAACTCTACCAGGTACTTCGTAAGAGAAGGATAGGCAGTCTCTTCCCATGTGATTAACTGCCTCTGAAAACCCACAGGAGGGTCAGCTGTGGATTGGTTCTGATTCTACAATAAATAGCAACAACTACGTCACCGTGCTGACCCTAACCCTCAAAGTCCTCTGCTAGATTATTTTTTTTTTAATTTAGGTTGTTTATTTTTCATTTCAATGAACATCTACAGAGATTTTGGGATTCCATTCACTCATTATTGCACCCTTCTCCCCGCACAACCCCCCCTCGTTTGCTCCTCTCCTTGAAAAGCAAAAGAAAAACTCCCTCATTGGTACACAATCCCCCCCCCGCACCTCCCCAAACCCCACCCCCTACCCCCAAATATAATCC
>NW_006399998.1:673824-676138 GCF_000299155.1 Elephantulus edwardii | reverse complement strand
GGTGGGGGGGGGAGCAATGCAATACCTAAAGATGGGGGTCATGGGTCAGAGCTGCAGGGGTGTGTCCCGATTCAAGTCCCTCTGCTAGATTCTTAACAGTGTGAAGTAGAAAAGGCTGTCTTAGCTGTGCCCAAGTGATAAGAGAGATAGTTGTTGTTTTATACATATACATGTATGTGTGTGTGTGTGTCTATTACTCATGTTAATAGTTTCTGATAACCCACTACCCTCGGACCAGCCAAGACAAATAGTTTTGATAAAGCTATTTAGTTGTTTTCTTCCATGAGTCTACTTGTCTTTAGTCTTTATCACAAGAAATTCCACTTTGCCATTCATTTAAGGTAAGCAGTGGTAAGGTAAAGTCAACAAATCGTTCCCAGGGAAATCAGTAATGACCTCATGCCTTTTTATTTCAAGAATTTTCCACAAAGTTCATCATGCATCGTACACTCTGATTGGCCAGTGGGAGTTCCGGAGATTATAGTTCTGATAGGAGTGAGAAGTCCATCGCCTGCCTTGTAATTATTCTAACACAAGATGACATGTTTCACCTTTAAGCAGAGCTTGTGTCTCAGCTGGAATTTTCTGACAGTTTTTAAAATCTGGCTTTTCATTGTGACCTTGTAAATAAAGAGTGTTATGCACATTAAAGCTTGAGGCTTTCTGTAGGCCACAGTCCAGTTTTGCCTACACCATTTGTTGAAGAGTTGGTCCTTTCCCCATTTGATAGGTTTTATTTTCTTGTCGAAAACCCATTTACTGTAGGTCGATGGATTAATTTCCGGATACTCAATTCCATTGGACTGTGTCTGTCATTGTACCACAACTATACTATTTTGGTTATTAAAGCTGTGTAGTAGGTTTTGCAGTTGAAGTAATTTGAAATTGGAACTTTGATGATGTAGTCTGGAGCAAGTTGCTCTGCTCAACCAAAGGCCGAGTGTCAGGTGTTTTGAATTCACTGGCAACTCTGAGAAAAAGATGGGCAATCTTTCATTATTATTTCTAGTCTTTGAAACTTGGAAGAAGGAGTGGCATCCACTTCCATAATAGCTTGCCTCTGGAAACCCTATGAACCTGGAGAGAGGATGAAAGGTACCCAAGCGTCAAGGACTCTCCTTCATAGGGTTGCTATGAGTTGCCTGCGACTCGGAGGCACTTAACAACAAAAACAACAACAGTAGGTTTTGAGATCAGTGAGTGCTATGCCTCCCACTTTATTTTTGTTTTTCAGAAGTTCTTTGCTTATAATCAATGTCTCTCTCAGACAAAGGTCTCATACAATAGTTTACAGACTATTACTAGGCCTCCACAAAAAAAGATTGATAACTCAATTACAAAATGGGCAAAAGACTTCGAAAGACTTTTCATAGAGGAAAACATACAGATGGCCAACAGACAAATGAAGAAATGCTCAAAATCACTGGCAATAAGAAAGGTGCAAATCAAAACCACAATGAGATACCATCTTATCCAAGTTGCAGTGGCAGAGATTAACAGGGCAGCAAGTAATCAGCATTGGAGAGGTTGTGGAGAGGCTGGAGCTCTCCTACACTACTGGTGGGATTGTAAAACGGTACAACCACTCTGGAAGGCAGTTTCATGTTTCCTCAAAAAGCTTAACTTTGAAATCCAATTTGACCCAGTTATTGCACTGCTAGGAATATAGTCCAAGGTAAATACACTTAAGAGGCAAACAAAGATTAGTAAACCATTATTCAGAACAGCATTATTAACAATAGCAGGAAAATGAAAACAGCCCAGATGCCTATTGACAAATGAATAGATTGACAAATTGTAGTACATTCACACAATGGAATACTATGTAGCACTCAGAAACAGTGATTTAGAAAAATACCATATAACATGGGAGAATACTCGAAAGCATTATGTGGAATGAACTAACTCTGACTCATAACGACAAATATTGCATAATATTATTTATTATATTTTATTATTCTAATGTCAGAGGAGACTCTGAATATTGCATTGAAGTGCCAAGAAGCCAAAGCAGAAGGAAGAATTCAAGATACTAACAGCTGAACAGAAGATTTCAACAGGCAGCACGGGAAGACAAAGTATTACAATGAAATGTGCAAGGAGCTGGAGTCAGAAAATCAAAAGAAGGGTCAAAGAACAAATTCAAACCTCAAGTTGCTGTAATTAAGGACACTTTAGGCAGAATATGAAATGATCCAAGAACTATTAAAAGAAGATGGAAAGAGTATACAGAGTCTGTATCGAAAGGAATTGGCAGACACAGAAGAATTTCATGAAACAACATATGAGCAAGAGCCTATGGTGATTTTTTTTT
>NW_006399998.1:672126-673684 GCF_000299155.1 Elephantulus edwardii | reverse complement strand
TTAAGGAAGAAGTTCAAGCTGCTTTGAAGGAATTAGCAAAAAAATAAAGCCCCAGGAATAGATGGTATACCAGTTGACGTATTTCAAATAACAGATGCTGCCCAGGATGTGCTCACCAAGTTGCACCAAGAAATCTGGAGAACAACCATGTGGCCAACTGACTGGAAGAGATCTATATTTGTTCCCATACCAAAGAAAGGTGACCCAACAGAGTGTGGAAATTATAGAACAATATCATTGATATCACATGCAAGCAAGATTCTACTGAGGATTATCCAAAAACGACTGGAACAGCACATCATCAGAGAACTGCCTGAAGTGCAGGTTAGATTAAGAAGAGGCCATGGCACTAGAGATAATTATAGCTGTTGTCAGATGGATCTTGGCTGAAAGCAGAGAGTATCAGACGAATGTCTATCTGTGTTTCATTGACTATGCAAAGACATTTGACTGTGTGGATCACAACAAACTGTGGCTGACTATGAGAAGAATGGGAATCCCAGAACACTTGATCGTGCTAATGCAAAACCTATACTTGGACCAGGAGACAGTCATCAGAGCAAAGCAAAGCAAGGAAACACTGCCTGGTTCACAATTGGGAAAGGTGTACGCCAGGGATGTGTCCTATCTCCATACCTTTCAACCTATATGTGGAACAGATTATCCGGGAGGCTGGGCTCTATGAGAAGTGTGGCATCAGGATTGGTGGAAGATCCATCAACAATCTGCATTATACAGATGACACAACCCTACTTGCTGAAACTGAGGAGGACCTGAAGCGCTTGCTGCAGAGCTATGGTCAAAGACTTCAATATGGATTAAGGCTCAATATGAAGAAAAGAAAGATCCTCACCACTGGGTCAATTGGCAGCACCAGGATGGATGATGAAGAAATTGAGATTGTTCACAGCTTTAGTTTGCTTGGCTCCACAATCAACACTCTTTGCACCACTAGGTAGGAAATTAAAAGACATATTGCAATGAGAAAATCTGCTGTTTAGGGACCTCTCCAAAGTACTGAAGAGCAACAATGTCTCTCTGGAGACTAAGGTCCGTCTGATACAGGCCATGGTCTTTGCAATCACTTGTTATGCATCAGAAAGTTGGAAAGTGACTAGGGAGGATAGAAGGAGAATTGATGCCTTTGAGCTGTGGTGCTGGAGAAGATTATTGAGGGTACTATGGACTTCTAGGAAAACAAACAGATTCATCCTGGAAAGGGTTAAACCAGGCAGCTCCTTGGAGGCAAGGATTCTGAGGCTCCGTCTAAGATACCTTGGACATGTTGTAAGGAGGGACCACTCCTTGAGGGGGACATCATGCTGGAAGGCTGGAGGGACAGCACAGGAGAGGAAGACCCTCTATGAGGTGGATTGATTTAATGACTGGGGTAATCGGGATGGGGGTGTTGGAGACTGAGGTTGGCACAGGACAGAGAAGGGTTTAGGGCTGTTGTACATAAGGTCGCTATGAGTTGCAAGTAGCTTGACGGCACATAACAATAACAACAAGAACAACAATATTATTTCTATTTTATTAATAGGTGGGGGAAAGGCAA
>NW_006399998.1:650126-672026 GCF_000299155.1 Elephantulus edwardii | reverse complement strand
TAGTAAAATGTATACAGAAATCCAAAAGGGGAAGAGAAGGGAGGAGGGAGGCTGAGGATGGGGAGGGGGAGAAATCACAGGTTTTTGGAGTTTGGTGAGTGAGGAAGGAGCTGAAGGAATTAAGAAAGACCCTGTGGGGTCCTGAAAAGATGGGGTAATAATGGGTTTATATCAGTGGTGATTAATAAAACACAGTGTATGAGAATGTGTGAACCTATATGAATGGAACACGGTATTTATGAATTTTGTATAGACCAATATAAAATAATAAAAGCCCCAAACCATGAGGCTTACATAGGAGTACATTACTTCTCAGTCAGACTGCCAAATAAAGCTGAGAGGTGTTTAAAAAAAAAGTTAATTTCTGACTCCTTATTTTTCTATTTTAGTAATTTGACTGGTTTTTATGTATGTTTGATCACTCCAAAGTTGGATTTATTTCTCACAGTGTTTGTGTAGTCCTTCACTGGGACCCACCTGAGGGTACAGTTAGCTCTTGGACATTATTTCCTGACCCAGGGCATGGTCTCAACTAGCTCATACACATGTCAAAGCAGGACCGGGGAAAAGGAAGACAGAAGAATTGATCGATTTGACTAGTGGTGTTGGCAAAAAATAGGAATGAAGGAACAAACAAATAGGTATTAGAAGACATGAAACCAGAGTCCTCCTTGGTGGGGTGGCTGGTGAGACCTGGATTTGAATTCTTTGGAAACACCGGCTTCTGGAAAAGCTCATAATGGTTGGCAAAGTAGGTCAGTCCACACAGAACTGAACCCAGCCCATTGCCAAATTGTTCTGACTCCTAACAGTCCCAGAAGACCGAGTAGATAACTCAGTAAGTTTTCCAAGATTGACCTCTTTAAAGAAGAAACGGCCACATCTTAACTAGAGCAGCTGCTGAGTTTGAATCACTGTCCTGCGGTTACCAGCCAGGCACCTAACCACTGCATCACCAGGGCTCCTATTACAGAACCAAGAGCCTCAAAGAGGTTGATGAAATGGCTTCATCAATGGACTCATACTAGTGCACATGAAGATGGTGTAGAGCTGTTACATATGTTCTTGTTGTGTACTATCGAGTCTGAACTGCCTATAGCTGACCCTCTGCCGGGTTTTCAGAGGCAGTAAATCACATGGGAGGAAACTGCCCATCTTTCTCCCAGAGAGCAGCTGGTGGATTCGACCCTTGTTACTGTGAGGAGTTGGCAGCACACACCAGCCGACTAAGCAGCAGTAACAGGGAGGGAACCTTTGGTTGTGAAGAGAACGTCATGAAGCACTTGTGTCTGTCTCGTGATCAGGGTTCTCCAAATTCACAAGCTTAACAAGATAAGTGCCAGCACTCAGCTTTGCCCAACGAAAAGGGATTAAGATTAACTATGAGCTTGGGAAGAATTCAGAAAATATCAGGTGATTCAGCTGTCTTTTAATAGAGAATGTCTTTATTTAGGCTCATGTTTATAAATTGTAAGGGTTTCTTTGTATTGATTTTGCTAAGATGAAATAGAACTATTAAGTCCTATTAAGTGTTTTAATATTTACAAAAGAAATTTATAAGCTCATTCTTTTACTATATTTTTTTATGCTTACAAATTGGGAAATGTGTTATTACAAACTTCAGAAGTGAGGCATTTTAGTATGTGAATCAAGGTTTTATGAATGCTGTCCTAGGGAGACAGAAGCCAACTTCCAGGCTGGTGTGAACACAGAAAGCCTTGTTTCACATATTTGTCAGGAAAAGGTGTGTTGACTCATACTACATACTTGTTCAAGAAAATGAATGGGAATGATTGAATGAAACACAATGTGCATCAAGGGAAGTGCCAAACATAGTGTATATGAATTTTATATCAAACCAATATAAAGAATCTTTTAAAAATGATGTCCTGATATAGCCTCTAGAGGCAAATAAATTAAAGCCTTTTTATTAATTTTTGTATTTTCTGTATTTTATTATTCCTGAAAAATTAATGTCACTTTTCTATAAATTCAGCACAATAGTATTATACCAAGATCATGGTACTTGTTAAAAGAAAGTTCTAAATGGCCAAGATTTTTGGAGGGGAGTGGTGTTTATAAAGGCTATTTATAATTAATGTTAAAATTATAGTCTTAGTCTCTTTTTTCTTTTTTAGCCCATATGAATTATTTGGCTTACTTCTGCATTTGTTTTTGTTGCTGTTATGTGCCATCAAGCCTGGTCTCAGAACTGACTTAATAGCTGAGCTCCAGCAGGTTGTTACAGATCGTGTAAACTACATGGAAGTGCACCCATCTTTCTCCCTCTGAGCAGCTGGCGAATGTCAGCATTACGCCACGTCTGCACTGAGTTTGTGTTGCACAAGGCCTGATAGCAACTGGCCTGGAGTTCTAGTCAGGAGTCCTTCTCAGGTTACAGTGTATGTGGGAAGAAGGAGGGGAGCTGTTCTGTTGTCATATTTGATGAGTAGGAAATCTGTAATGTTTGTTGTCTCATTCTTAGATTCCACCTTGAAGATGTTTTCTAAGGAATCCAAAATGCTCCAACGAAGTATATCATTTTCAAATATGGTGAGTTCATGAAAAAAAAACACAAACCAAACCCTGTTATACTGGGAATTCATGTAATAATTTTATACGTACATATATTTAATTTATCCCAGAACAGTTATTTTTAATTTCTATGTTGTAGCTACAGATTTAATCTTACTTCTGCATGTAATTTAAAATTTTTTTCAGGTTGCCTTTTATATATACTACTGTGATTTCATTTTTGGCTGTAACAATTTGAAGACATGCCCCAGTAAATGTCTTTAATTAATCTTCCCCTTTTCAACTCTTTACATACTACTAAATTATAGAGGAGCTCTGGTGGGCTAGTGTGTAGGTATAAGGAATTGCACTGCTAACTCAAAAGTACGTGAATCTACCAGCTGCTCCGCTGGAGAAAGGTGAGCAACGTCTTCCCCAGTAGCTAGCTTACAGCCTCTGAAAAACTGCTAGAGGGTCAGCTATTGCTTGGTTCCAACTTGATAGGATATAACATAATAAATAATGTATACATTTCTGAGTTGGCCCTGGTGGTGCACTGGTTAAACTTTCAGCAGATAATTCGGTTGGCAGTTCAAAGCCACAAGCAGCTTTTTTTAATGCATTGTTGCACATTATCCCTTCTACCTCCCCACAATGTGCCCATTGTTCCAGATTGTTCTCATACCTTTGATGCCTAATCATATATTCCTTTCGGACAGTTTCCTCCTCATCAGTCCTAATGCAGTGTTCATTATCCACTCTTTTTCTAGTCTCCTCTCAAACCTCCCCATGTCAGTCCTTCTTTCTATCAGTGGTGTTATGCAGTGTTTGTCCTTTTGTGACTGTGGTATTTACTCAGCATAATGTCCTCCGGGCTCACCCATGTTGTATACTGTTTTATGAGTTCATTGCTTTTCAGTTCTTCATAATATTCCATTGTGTGAATGTACCATAGTATTTCTGTCCGTTCATTTGTTGATAGGCACTTGAGTTACTTCATCTCTTTCCTGTTGTAACTAATGCAGCAATACAAGCAGCTCTTATTGCCGAAAAGACCTGGTGATCTGTCCCTGCGGATGACAATGTTGGGACCCACGGAGGGTAGCTCTGCTGTGTCCTGTAGGGTCAACAGACTTCAGACTAGAAAACCGTTCCTTCTGAAAATATTTGTTGTTGTTAATAGAAATCATCAAAAAACATTTTGAAATTACCTAATGAATTTTGGATGTTTTCCTTACAATATAAATTTGTAATCTAATGGTTTCCCATCTTTGAAGAAACTCAGTATCTGTAGTTAGCCATTGAAAAAACCTGGACAAATATATGAAAAGGGCCAACACAAATTTGTGCATTATTTGGAAACTTGTAAGATCATTTTATCATGTAAAGGATTTACAGCTATGGTAAAGTATTAATGTTGTTGATTCTTTTGTGTTTCAGGCTCTATCATCTTGTTTACTTTTACCAGGAGATGCCACTGTCCTAAGTTCTTCATGGGATAATAATGTGTATGTATCTGTGACATGCTTCTTTGCGGTAGCTACTTACTACACGTGTGCACATCAAGCAGTAAGGGCAAAATCCTTCATTGCTACATTCTGAGTTGCTTTCTAAAATAAAGTCGATAGAACGACAGTACAATTAGATGGGAACTTGCATATTTGAATCTGATAATCTCCAGTGTGACTGTTTTTCTCCGAGTTTTCAATTGAAGATACAGATGATCCAGAATCTCAAAAGTTCTAGTTTTATCCCATGTCTGCAAGCCCACCCTATCCTGTCTTCCTGTTTACTTGCTCATATGTAAGTGCGCTGCAACCCCCAATAAAGTTGAGCTGGATTGACAAAAAAAAAACAACCACAAAATCTAGAATATTATTTATTTTATATTATTAAATAATAAACAAATTATTAAATATTTCTTTATGTAAAACTAGAATAATTTTTAATATTTTGGCTTAATCACATGAGCAGAGTTGTAACTGTAGTGGATCTTAATAACTGCAAAATTAAACAATATTATGGTTTTTAAAAATGTCTTAAAATCAAGCTTAGCTCTTGTTTTAACAGTTCTCATTATCTTTCATCTTAGCTATTTTTATTCCATTGCGTTTGGAAGACACCAGGACACCTTAATGGGACATGATGATGCTGTCAGTAAGATCTGTTGGCATGACAACAGGCTGTATTCTGCATCGTGGGACTCGACAGTCAAGGTTTGTAAATAATATGTAATTTTAAAATATTGATATCATATAAACATTAATCTGTCTTTTGGCAGTGTGTCCAGTCATCTTTTTTTTACACAGTATGTGATAGATATATAGATTGAATGTTAGGTGTATGCTATTTTCATTTATGCACTTCTTGATCCAGTAGGAAGTTACCACAGTTTTTGTACTGTGTGTTCAGATGTGGGTTGAATGAGAACAGATTATACATTAGATCCTTTGCTGCTTCATGAACATGGTGACTGAATGTTCATGCTTTTATATAACATGTGGCCTCCCTTAAGCTGTGTTATGACTTTGGCACATTACCTGTCTGACATGAAAACAAACAAGGAAACAAAGCTAGATTACATTAAAGTGAAGAATTGTTAAAACTTTGTTTTTAAAAACTTTACATTTTAATGTAAAGCATGTATTTTAGTCCCATTCTTTTGATACAGGTCAGTGCCTAACCTTTTCTTTGCAATTGTGTGTACAATGTTACATAAACTATACAGAAAAATACTTATCATCTTTTGTTTTTAACTTGCATTTGTGTTAAACAACGTAAGAATATTAAGTCCTTAGAATTCTTTTAGTACAAGTATTTCCCGGTTGTTTTGTTTTGTGTGTGTGACTTGACTTTTTGAGTCTTCTGAAAATGTTAAGATGCTACAATACTCTGAATTCATGCTGTTTTAGTTCACAAAGTATTTAAATCACATAATTATAAGAGCAAGTGCATTTGATTGACACAGGTAAAGCAACAGGTACAACAAGCAGTCAGCTCCCAGTACAGACATGTTGTTGTTGTTATGTGCTGTCGAGTTGTTTGCAACTCATAGCGACCCTATGTACAACAGCCCTAAACTGTGCTCTATCCCGTGCCAATCTCATTGCCTCTGACACACCCATCCCGATTACCCCAGTCATAGATGGTGAGAATAAAAGTTGAGCATTGTGGAAAAAGCACTTGTAGTTTAACAAATACATTACATGGAAGTTTAGGAACGCCTAATGTTAAGTGATTGAAGGTCCCCTTTCTACCTGTGCCCCATTGCAGGTATGGTCCAGCATTCCCACAGAGATGCTGGGAACCAAAAGGCACCATTTTGACCTGCTTGCTGAGCTGGAGCATGATGTCAGCGTAAGTGGGTCACAGGCCACCACACAGCAGCCAAGCTGAGAAGCCTGGTGGGCTGGATGGTGGTTTTTTGGTTTCACTTGTTTGTGTATGTCATCTTCTTTTGCTTTAATTATTGGAAAATACTATAATTACTAGAGGAAATCTCAATTGATTCCTTGGATTTCCAAGTTTAATTCGTTTTTCTCTAGTTTGCTTCTTTGCATAATTCCCTGATAATTAGCAATCACCTAAGTAGATTTGCGAAATACCAGTCTCCAAGTATGACAATGACGATTTGGGTACCTTCACCTCCACCATAATTCATCATCTTTGCATGCACAGTAGAAGGGTCCAGTCACAGGGCACGGATGGAGGGACACCATCTCCCCCTCCTGGTGCACATCTGAATGTGTGCCTGTAGGCATATCTGAGATCATCTCTCTGTTCTCACACTCCCGACACTGGATCACAGTGGCACATCATAGGCTGCGTTTTTACAGGACGTATTTAACACACTTGTATTGGTGCCTTATTTACATGGTTTACAGAGCAACTGAATGGAGAAATACTTAGTATGTAGTCTGAAATGGATGCTGTTATAACCTTAAGATATTTTTCTCTCCCCAAATCTCATTATTCATGATGAATAATAATTACTTTTGTGCTTCAAGCAGCTTGATACCAAACTAGAGTCTTAAGAGTTTTTCTGAAAAAAAGAAAAGAAATAGTTTTCTGAGTTCTAGGCTGTTTTAGACAACATTTCCTTTCCTTTCACTTCTACTTGCTTTTTCCTTTCCTTTCACTTCTACTTGCTTTTGGTAGCATATGAGGAACTTGATTTTTTTTCATATATATATGCCATCACTTGCTAGGGTAATGCTGAAATACAGCTGTATTAAGCTCGTACAACATACAGTAGAAATCAGTGTATAAGGTATGTGAGTCATGGAGCTCTGGTTGCCTAGTGGCAAGAAGCTGTGCTGCAATCCCAAAGGCACACAATTCGAGGCTACCAGTTGCTCCACGGGATAAGGGTGGGCAATCTCCTCCTCTCATGCGATAAAGCTTCAGAAAACCTGCCAGAGGGTCAGCTGTTTTGACAATGGTAAACAACAAGTATGTGAGTCAGCTCTACAGCTAATGACGAGCTTTCTGAATAGGACACTGACCCCTGTGCTTTCTTTAGGTAGATACAATCAGCTTAAATGCTGGGAGCACACTCTTGGTTTCTGGCACTAAAGAAGGCATGGTGAGCATTTGGGACCTCACGACTGCCACCCTGCTTCACCAGGTACCCTGCCACTCAGGGACTGTGCATGATACTGCATTTAGCCCAGGTGTGTATTTGCCTTTCTAATACAGATGATACCCACGAAATTGGAAATGCTGCTTTGAAAGAAGCAATACAAATTTTAGAAAAACCCAGTTTGCTGATGAATGCTATTTTGTGTATAGCTAAAGTAATGCCAGAAGGTGTTCTGCATTTGGCATTTGTACCTAATAAAGCAGCAGTAGATATTGTCCTTAACTCTCAGCTCACTAGAGAAATTAGAATATGTAACTGAATGCTTATCAAAGTGCTCTTACAGCACCTAAAACACAGAAGAATATAAGTTACTGGTTAAGTACAGTATGACAAAGAAAATGGGGATTATGCCATTAAGTTTAGCGCAAACGTCTCAGCCCATGTCCTGTTTTCTGTGCCAGATAGCCGCCATGTCCTCAGCACGGGCCACGACGGCTGTCTCAACGTCATCGACGTACAGACGGGAATGCTCATCTCGTCTCTGACTTCAGAAGAACCACAAAGGTAGACTTCCCTTGGATCTCAGTGAAGGCCTCGCTCTTGAGAATGTTCAATGGGCTTTGGCTTGTGTAACACACCTCTTTCTTTGTGACAAAGGGATTCTCTCTCAATCTTTCCTGCAGGTGCTTTCTCTGGGATGGAAATACAGTTTTGTCTGGAAGTCAGTGTGGTGAACTGTTTGTTTGGGACCTCCTGGGAGCTAAAATCAGTGAGCGAATTCAGGGCCATACAGGTGAGCTTATCGTAACCCTTCTTTTCCATGAGGGAACATCATCTCAGTCAGACCCACATGTGCTGTCAGCATCAGGGCAGGCCGGTCATCTCCACTTAAGATTGATAAGGACTTATGATTCATTTTTATATTGACTCCCCAAAATAAGTCTTTATATTAACTTCCAGATGGAGAATTAAAAACCATAGTAGTAAAAGTTCTAGTGGTTTTTCAAAAAAATAAATACCCTGTAAATGTTTATGAAAATTAATAAAATATATAGAAAAAAAATACCTTCACATGGTAAAAAACCAAAGGAGATCAAAAGTAATACATTATAAAAATCTTCCCCTGACCCATCTCCCAAGGGGTATTTCCTGGTTTCTGCATCTCCTGAACATGTTAACAGGACAGAAGCTGGGCCCTTGCTTTTCACACTTAGCTGTATCACTTGCAGAGTCATGCTGTAGTGTTTGCTGACACTGACATGCTTTCTCTCGATCATCAGACTTAAATCCTAGGGTCCACAGTTAGCCGCTGATGTCCTACAGTGAGCAGGGCCTTCAGTGTTAAGTCTCTGTGCTCTGTCACTTGACTTTGAATGGCTCACTCTTTATACCTTAAAAGTGCGATGCTTTGTTCCACCTCAGTGACCTTTCAGTGGAGAAGGAAGTAAATCAGCATCCTGAGGCCAGTTCCCCCTTCTGTCTCCTGACTTCCTGCCTTACTCCCATGCTGTAAGAGTCAGCACCTCATTTCTGAGCTCTTGTGGTGTAGTCTGTCAGGTGCTTACTGCTAACTCTAACACAGATCAAGTCCATAGCTTTTTTTTTTAACTTTTTGTGTGCCATCTCATCGGATCTGACTGGCACAGAAGATTGCCCTTCCGTCTCCAGCAGAGCATCTGGTGGATTTGAACCATGTGGCTTCAGTATTGCAGTGCAGCTTCTTGCCAGAGGCCACCAGAGCTCCCTTGATTTACAGCCTATTTAAACCCTCTGCAGGGTCAGCTCTGAGTCATTGCGGTTCTTGGTTAGCATGAGATTTGTATGTAATTTGCATTTTACATTTTAATTTGCATTACATTGTAATTCATACTTTTTTCTCTTTTTTAAAAAAAATTTATATATTGATTTGCATACAAAATCCATACACATTGTGTTCAATTTATATACATTTGGTTTCACACGCCCCTCTATTCATTGTGTTTCACATAATCATTCTCATACATTGTGGGGCATGATTTTTTAAATTAAAAAAAAATTATTGGTTTACAAAATGAATATACAGTTTTTTACACTATCCTTCTTGTATTGAAATGGTTTCTTATTCCTCACAAGTTCTTTGTAGCAAACTGGTTTTTCTGCACAGGTATTTTATGACTATGAGAACAAGAGACAACAGGGCTGACTTCAGCATTTGGTGAACTCCTAAGTCTGTAAGTCTGTCTGTCCCAGGCCTTCCTGCCCCTCTGACGAGAGTGTCTCCCGCAGGTGCCGTGACGTGCATGTGGATGAACGAGCACTGCAGCAGCATCATCACAGGCGGTGACGACAAGCAGATCTTGTTCTGGAGACTGCAGTACTAAGTGCCTTTTCCTTCTGGAGAACCTGAATCCTATTTTTAAACTAAACCAAATTTTTGACTGAACCGGTGAATGTGCAATGATAGAAGTTTTGACACATGGAACCCATGTGGCTTTAACTTTCTAAATCATGACTTCATTGAAAGTCCTTAGCTGCCATCTTGTGAGGCAGAGAAGACAGCAATATTCAGAACACATCACATTTGCTAAGCAGGATGATGGTCAGAGGACGGACATGGGTGACAAAATCTAAAGACTACATAGGCTGGGAAAAGTCCGAAGTATTTAAGTGTAGAATTTTCTCAGAAAATGTGCACCACTGCCCGTCCAGAGTAGCTATTCTGTCTTCCTGATCTACCATAGTTGCTACCCATGGATTTCTGGTCATATTTCCAAGGAGTGGGTTACTTCTATCACCTACTATGTCCAGATTCTAAGAACCTGGGGACAGATTAGCAGTTCTTGTAAAACAATTCATTGTATATAGGAATGGTTTGTACTTCATTACAGCTGTCAAATGCTCATCTTTTCTATATTAAAATTATTTTTATGTAATGAGTTTTCCTTTTCTTACCTAAAAGACTTGGTACAACTGTCTATCACTCTAGGAAATCAGAGTGACCCCAATGTAGTTTTTTTAATTTTTTATCTTTTCAGATTCAAATCCAGAACAGAACAGATGATCAAACTGGGAAATACCATTTTGCTTTTTAAGATTTCAAAGATGACTGGCTGTAAAGAGTTCAGATTTCCTTTTATTATAAACCTAGCCATAGTGAGTGATTTTAACTTCTCTATCCTCTTAAAACATGCTCATTATCAGCGTGCTGTGTGGGTGGAGTCTGGAGGAAGTTGGGCTAATCTGCAGGTGGCATCTCTCTAGTGACTCCATGGGGCAGAGACAGGGTCTCCTCCCTTCAGTTTATGGCCCCTCAGGAACCCACTGGAGTATAAGCTATGAATTGGTTTTAAGGCAGTGACAATGAGGCAACAAGAAATATCTTTCAGACAGTGTGGAATTAAGAGGTATTTATCACACCACAGCAGTCCTTTTCTAGGTAGTCTTAAATGCCACTGAACACTTCTTGATGTCTTGTGACCCGGGAAAGCCACTCGCCTTGAGCTGCTCCTGCCGCTAAGCGTGCACGGTGCCAGCAGGAAACGAGATCCATTTGGATCTTGTGCCTGTCAGTCTGCATCTCAGCTGGATGAACTTCAGTGCAGGCACCGTCAACATAGCACAAGTTTTCCATGGTGCACCTCATGCCGGCTGCTGTTAGAGAGGACACCGCATGGCCCCATTACTAAATTCATTCACAAGCGTATGATGCAGTAACAGTCTGAGATTTTACTTTATTTGTATTTATAATTAAAATAGAATACACATAATACAAAGGATCAAAATAAAGTGTTAGTGCCATTTTGTTGGCAGAGAGGTGTCAGCAAAGAGACCAAATTACCAAGAAGACATTCTAAGACAATTCTAAAGCAGCTTGGTTACATAATGCCCAGGTTAGGTTTTGTCTCATTCTACAAATGAAACAAAAGGACTCAAAATTTTTTATCCTGTTTAGTATAAGAATTTTTACATTAAATATATAACAATCCATTTCTCAGAAAGTAATACCAGTAGCTTTTAAAAAAGCGTCCATTATGCAGTTTTTCTAGAAAATTCCTTAATACAACTAAAAGCTAGGCAATAGCTCGTAAGTACCATTAAACTGTTGTTGGTTAGTCTATCTTTCAGCTAAATATGGAATGACATTCTGGGTTATAGAAAGGCAGCAATAACATTCTGGCTCTCATTCTAGATGCTTAACATGGTTAAGGCTTAAGCATATTAAGTGAAGGTAGTTAAAACTTAATTATAATCATTATAATCTTTTACAGTCTATAAATACACTGTAATGCTTATGCAGAATGAAACCAATGTTACTTATTGATGTGTTATGCACACATACAACTAGAAACAGAATAGCACAGGCACTCATTCTAAATGGAATATAGCAACACAGTAAAAATGCAAATATACCATGGAAATAAAGTAGCATGAACAGCACTACCCTGCATTTTGAATAATAGTGACTTACTGTAACACAAAAGTGAGTCTGTATCAGTCATCTTAATCATAATGGCTTTCAGAAGCATCAAGTTTCCAGTAGATAAACTACTATCCTATGGAGGTCAGTACATCTTTTGAAAGTTTCACATCTATAAAACCGGGATAAGGCTACAGCTATCTTGAAGTGTGAACAAGATACAGGTCAGAGGGTAGGGTCCCAGCCATGTAAGGAGGAGACAGGCAGGTCCTCATGCAGCATATGCTCGCTGGCTCCTGAAAGCTTCGTGTGCATAATAGAGTTGCCAAAGAAGTGAAATGGAGAGGTGCAGCTAAGTTTCCATGATTTGACTTTTAAACCTCAGGAATAGTATGGTCCATCAGGCTTTTCATAATGCTTGGTGCCATCCTACAAGAGAGTAATTTTAATTATTTACATACCAGAAGGGATTTTTCCAAAAATAAGCTCAAGACTACTTACAGTGAAATTTAGTAATTGTTAGCAGCAAGGGAGATTTAGGGGGGAGGAGTGTATTTTTAACAAGCTCAGATCTAAATTTTGGGTAATTTGGTGGTCTGTAGGTACCTGATGTGCAAGGCAATATAAGAGGAGACACATACTCCCCTCCCCTTCTTGTATCTTGTCTAGAAAAGGTTGAGAGAATGTAACAGACCCTTCTCCACTAAAGCTGATGATTAGAAAACAAAGGGTGAGGCACAGGAAGGAGGAGAGTGTCAACACCCAAAGGGTGTGATGTGCCACTGAGTCTGAACCAACTCAGAGTTGACCCTCAGTTGGTTTTAGAAGCTATAAATGGCACCTCTTTCTCCACTGCCTCTGAAGTAGCAGCACTACTCTCTCCATTATACTGCCAGAGCTCTCAAGTTTATGAACTCTAAAATGATTAGTCCTGGAGATTTGTTTTATGTAGCTAAAGCTTTGCATTAGCCTAAACACGAGTTTCTATTCTGAAAGTGGGATTCCAAGCTGGCAGAACAGCTATGACAGAGACAGGACTCTGCTCTATAGAACAAATAACATTACAGCCCTTTCTCTCCTACTCAACTCTGCAATTCTCAGTTTATGACTACAGACATTAGCACTACACTCTTACTTGCTGCTGTGTGTGATGCTGAGTAGAAATGGTTCCTCCTCACCGGGAAATAATATCACTGCTGGCACCCATCTTCCTGAAAGCATGGTCACCTCTGCTTGTGTTCTCTTTCCATTAACTAACACACTGCTGTGGACTTGGCACCAACTTGCTTCTGACTTTAGCAAGTTTCCAGGTTAGTAAATTTCTTGGAAGGAGATTGCTCATTTTTTTCCCCTTGAAGTAACTGGTAGATTCAAACTGCTTACCTTTGCGTTGGCAGTGCAACTCTATCTACTCGGTCACCAGGACTCCATTTGGAAATGTCAAAATTTAGGAAATGATGAATTTTATTATATAGTTGGAAAGTTGTGAGTTTTAAAACTCCTATTTTTAAAAAAAAGTACTTCCAATATCTAAATAGTGTTGTTCTTACCAAAGTCACAGGACCATAAATAAAAAGCTAAATTATCTACTTACCTTTTAATAATATGTTCAAAAATGAAAGCAGGCATGATTGTGATAGTAATTACAGTCCCAGATGCTGACAGTATGTCTGCAATTTGAGAGTCCTAGTGAAAACAAGGAAAATTAATCCCATTGCAGCTTAATAGAAAATGATGCTACTATTTAAGTAAAGAAATACATGTTGTATATCCTCTTATGTTTTAATAGTATTTATATTCTGAATATTGCTATTTCTTTTTTTTTTTTACTTCTGCTTATTAAGTTTATGTATACTGTGCAACCAAGCCGAAGGTGGGTGATTGTCATCTGTGGCCCTCCACGTTCAAATTGTCTTCCTGTCCAACATTCTTCTAGGTGGTATAGCACTGGTCTGTGCGTTGCTGTACAGAGGTAACTTGTGGTTGCTGTGATGCTGAAGCCTGTGACAGTGATGTGCCAATCGTGGTAATGGGCACCCATGGTGGACAGTGTTGGCTGGAGCTTCCCGACTAAATCAAGCCTGGAAGCAGGAGCGGCATCCACTTCCAAAATGGCTTGCCTCTGGAAACTCTTATGTACGAACAGTGCTCAGGCTGTTCGTTCATAGGGTCGCTATGAGTTGTCTACGACTCGACGGCATTAAACAACAATACTGATTAAAGCAGTTGATTTTTCATGTTTGATTTTTCTTAGAAACTGAATCAGTAAGTAAATTAAGTTATAGACATAGTCAAAATATCTTTTCATTACTTCAGATTAAGTAATTTTCTAATATGCAATACTTCCATATTCCCCTTAGTTAACTTTAAAAGCCAAGTAGATCTTAGTTAAACTTTAGACCTAAAGAGAGCCCTGTGTAAGAAAACTTAAGTGGGAGAAGAAATAAAAACAAATTACTTATAGATAAGCTGAAATGGACTTATTCCCTATATTCCTAAACTGGTAAAAGTCAATATAAAAATCATCATGAAAGATCTAGCCCAGCCCTTTTGTTATATGGACAATAATTCCAGGAAACAGTTCACTAATTCCAGCAAATTGCTAAGGATACCCGAACAAGGGGTAGAACCTGAGTCCCCACCTCTCCAGTGGAGAGGTCAGTATGAACCTAAACAACTTTATTTATGAAAATAAAGCTGACAGAACAAGATCCACGCTCTGTTCATTACCTTCAATCCAATAACATTCTGTCCATTGACTTCACAGATGTTATGTTCTGTGAGAAGACCATTTCTGGCAGCAGAACTATCTTTCACTATGGATGTTATTTTCCCATTTTTAAAGATAAAACCGACATGCCCTGTGCTGTCCTTATGCATGGTAATAGTCCGTTCAAAAGGCCTGTAAACACAAGAAGACTTGATTGAAAGGCTTAATTCCAATGTAAGCAGTTTATATTGTGATAAAAATGGAATTAAAAAAATATATCAATTTTTCATTAACATATTTCATACCTATTAACCCATACCTATTAACCCATTCATACATATATGTAACAAATTGTATGCCCACAATGTAATCAAACCTCCCATTTCGCTGACTTCCATTAATCTTTCTATACTTGTCTGTGCCTTGCCTTTAGTAATACTGTGGTAATTATTCCCTTACTGTATACTGCCTTTCTTTGCATTCATCTTAGTATGAGCCTTGTCTATTTAATAATTCTTACTCTGCTCTCCCTCCTTTCCCATACCTAGGAATCATTCAAGGTTTCTCATAAGGCAACTTTAATTAGAGTAATGACCTTGTACATTCATGGACTATGTCTGTGAAAAGAATTGTTTTGTTTTGGTTTTTTTAAAAAAAATCTCATCATTATAATTTAACCAACCAACATTTCCTTCTTGGGGGACCAAAGACTTAATTGAACATAATTCTCCATGCAGTTTATTAGAAATCGTTAGGAATTAGCATTAAAAATAATATGCTGTGTACAGAAATCACAGTGCTAAAAATGAGTACTTTTTATTAACTTTTAGTACTCCTAGAACTTAATTGTACTTGTGAATAGTTCTATATAGATGTGGCCCCACACCTTAATTTTGAGATATCTTATAATAAGACTTTAAATGTTGTATTTTAAACAAAGATTGCAGACCAATACAAGCTAACTTCGTCAAGCTCCTATTTTTTTTTTGGGGGGGGGGAATCATGTAATAATAGTAATTTACAAGTTGAGTGTTACAGTGTTTCACCAATACACATAGCAAATTCAAGGCACAAAATAGCTTTGTGTTTTGTTTTTTTAAAAAAAGTCTCATTTGCTGTTCTACAATGTGAATTAAACTGTCAAAACAAATCTTTACACCATTCCATATACTCCATGGGATATGATTTCTCCCCCCCCAATAAAAATGGGGATTTTTCTAGGTAGACTGTCCCATTTTTAGGAACTGTTTCTTTGTTGGAGCTAATCTATATGCTAGCTAAAATTCCATCTGAAAATTGAAAACAACTTTGTGAGGAAAGGTGATTTTCTTAGGCAGCAAAATCCACAGGGAGAAAATGTATGGTATTTTTGGATAACTAGGTATCCAGAGTAAGAGAGATTCTTGATGAAATATTTCCCAGATAAACTGAAAATTCTGCTGTTTCAATTATTATGACTCAAGCTCCTTTTAGAGAGCAGCCTTCCCTCCACTCCAGCTGAATGCTGACCTTTAGGCCAGGTGTATTTTGCTGATTTCTCTCCAGCTCTGCGCTGCCATGCTATATAGTGTGTGCTTTATGACAGACTTGAGTTTATACGGTGTAACTCAGACTGCTCTGCCTTTCTGCTGGTCCAAATTACTATGACATTTTGCTTAGATACACTGAAAAAAACAACCTTTTGAACCAGTTTTCCCAAAGCCAGAAAAGACCAAATTTTAAAACTCTGGGTGTATGAGAAAAGAAAAATACAGGCTGAAGCTCCATTAAAAACCAGTTTTCTAAGAAGGAGGATAAGGGTTAAGTTAACTGTACAGTTTAAGTTCCAGGAGTACAGCCACTGGATTCTGAGCAGCTTCACCCTTGACACCTGTAGGGGTGAGAGCAAGAGAATAAATGGAGGCCAAGGCATATTCTAAAAGTTGTAAACACTAGTAAATTAGATACTCTACTCTCCTACCTTGATGACTGGGTGTCATAACCACTTGAAAGGCCACAGTGGGTTTTAAGAACTCTTGGACTATGTGGAGTTCTGTGTGGATTCTGACCCTTTGATTCATATATTAGCATCCTACTGGATACGTAAGTCATGCACTGGAATGTGAGGTCAGACACCATGCTAGTTAGTTACTACACCAACATATATTTCCTATTTTCGGAGGATAAATGCAAAAAAAATACCTCCTTAGAGGTGTAAACTCTTAAGAGTATAAATGCAAATGAAGAATGCCTATTTCTTTAAAAAAAATATTGTGAGAAGAAAAGAAATCTGTACAACACAATTACAAGCATATGAAGCTAACCACCACCACTTGATAATTTTGGAGAACTAGCCTTGTACTTGAGGGCACTGGCTTGATGCAGTCTGCATCACACTGCACTGCTAATCAAAGGCTGCATGTCTCTAGCAGTACAAATCCACCATGTACTCCAAGGCAGATGAGCTGTCTCTTCCCCTTGAATTTCCAGCCCTGGAAGTCTGAGGTAGGGTGGCCAAGAGGCAGCACTGCCTTGCCAGGATAGAGTTCTCAAGCCTTGTATTTCTGCTGAAACCAGAATACAAGCAACTGACCTGTCACGGATGGTCATGGTGATCTTCTCCCCAGATGCCTGTTTAAGCACTTTGTGTGCCTTGTCAGAGCTCCAGCCAGCACAATTGTCACCATTGATCTGCAGCACCTGATCCCCAAATCTCAGGCCAACCAAAGACGACGGAGAATTAGCCTGGACTAGCTGTACAAATACACCCTAGAGGATAAGAGAAACGTTAGTCAGTTACTACTGTCATGGTTAAGAATGCTGGGAAATTAGGAACCATGTGTCTAAGTTAGAAAGCTACTCTTAAGTTTAAAGGAAAGAAAAAAGCCCATCAATACATTGTTACCTGCAAACAAAATAGCTGAAAAGTTTATTAGGTATGTAACTAAAAAATAAAGCAAAAAAAGGTGGTCTTGGTGGTCATTTCTACCTCAAATCTTGACACGTGACTAAGCCTCAGCCACCCTTTGATATAAAAGAGGGATGAAAAGGAAGTAGGAGAACTAGAGTGAACACGCTTCAAGGACTGTGCTGCCAACACAAAGGCATGTGGTTCAAATCCGCTAGCTGCTCCATAGGAAAAAGATGGGGAGTCAATTCCTCTTTGATTTACTGCCTCTGAAAAACCACTGAAGGGAAGGTCAACTCTTGGTCATTTTGACTCTACAGTACACAACAACAATAACACCACTCAGGGTTAAAGTGAATAAGTGTCAGAAATTTAAGGGTGTCTTTTAGAGCTTAAGGCCAAATGACCTTTATAAATGAAAGATCCTTTTACTGATGTGCCAAATTATACATACTCAAAATAACACCAGGGTTATAATTTCCTTTTAAAAACTGTTCTTTGGTAACCACTTATCTAAAATTTTATGCTTATCCTTTAGAAAAATCAAATTTACTTTGCCATCTATTAATTCAGACTCCAGATCTACATTTTGGCTTTGTTCCAAAAGCCAGATCTTAATACTTGATACAGTTTTGAAAAAAGAACAGTATAACTTCATATTTACCACAGAAATACTTTTTAAGAAGTAGAGAAACATTTGGAAAATTTGGTTTATAAAAATATTTCTTTGCTAATTTTTGACTAAAAAGAATTAACCATGAAATAGAGAAAATGCATGATTGAGAACTACTAAATCCACTTAAATCATTAAAATTCTATAAATTCTCAATCTCAAATATTAAACACCACCAAAAATTAAACTGGTAAGTACAAAAGATGAGAGAAACTGGTAAAATAGAAAGAAAATCTATAAGGACTAGACTCTAAAATCCTAAAATTTCTTCCATGTCTCTGGAGTAGATCAACTCAACTCATATTTAACTACCATGGAGCAAGAAAGGCTGATGACAAGTCCCTTATGGGACAGAAGAGCTGAGGAACAGCCCTGACAAAGGGTAGCAATCCATTCAATGAAGAAGCAAAAAAACAGCTACGTCAGGGCTTCCAGTCAAATCCCCTGATAAGGTCAGAACAAATTATGCAAAAGCACAGACAGAGGTCAGGTCTTTTGCCAGATCAGCCTTGTCCATTTACTCCACTGGCCTTACTCATGTCATGATGGGGAAAAACTCGAACACAATAGCCAGTGCTCACAACAAGAACTGACTCTAATAAAGTAATGGCTAAACCCATAAAACCAAACTCCTTAAGAATCCCATAAACAGTGATAGAGTAATACTGCCTGAATTAGGAAGTTACTTTTAATAAACTTTTAAGTCTGCCTTATAAATCAGACATGTAGTAGAGGATTTAAAAACACAAATCATGCACTCAGTCAGGTAGTGGGTTGTTTTGTTGTTGTTTTTAATTTTCACGGTACACACACAGCCTACCTTAAGTTACTGCCAGAATTCCATTATTCTATAACAATTTATGCAGACTAATGAACTTTAGTAGAGAGAGTACTTAAGTAACAGCCTGAGAAGACTTCAAACATTCTCAACTATAGATCCACCACTCTATAAATATTTCCAATTCAACTATCATTAGTTACTTAATACCCTACTATTTTAAATACATTAAAAAAAAAAGATAATACTTACATTATCAATTGACTTAAGCCGGAGGCCAATTTTTCCATCTTGATCCTTACACAAAATAACTTCACGAATCCCTTGCTTAATTTCTGCTCTTCGAATCCCAGCATCATTTCCAGTTACAGGAGCCACCATATAGTTCATACTCGAAGGTCTTGTTACCAGCTGCTAACAAAAATATGTATCTTTTATATACATTCCTCACCAAAAGAATGTAAAATGATAATTAATTTAAAGTGTTGTGGCTTTCTAAAAAAAGCAGTTTCCAGTACATGATACACATGAAACTTCTTGTTATGTGCTTCTAGTACTACTCACAGCAGCCCTATGAAAAAGAGCACTAATCCTTGCCCTAACCTGGGCCAATGTCAGTCTCTAACACACCTGACCCTACTGCAACAGTCACTTTATCAATCCCTCTCATCCAGGATTATTCTTCTGCAGTGACCCTCCACCATTCCAACCATGATGGTCTTTTCCAAGGACAAGTACCTCCTGGCAACATGCTCAAAGTATGTGAGACAGAGCTTCAAAATCCTTCCCTCCAAAGAGCAACCTGGTTTCACCCTCTCCAGGATGGATCTCTATGTAGTCTAGCAGTTCAATACCTTTCTCCAGCCCTACAACTCAGGAATCTATTCTTCTGTCATCCTTAGTCACTGTCCAGTTCTCAGATACAAAGGAAGTAACTGAGAAGAACACACTCCATATTTATCATCATAACAATGTCTTCTCTTGCCTTTTAAATTAATTTACTGGCATTTGTTTCCTGTGTTCATATCTTGCCATCAACTCAAATTAATTACCCTATGAAAGTCATATGGCAATATTGAAATACTGCACCTGTGCTAACTGGTTCTCTTATATGGTCTGATCATTGGCCAGAGACTTTCAGAGTCCCTGTAAAAGGGGCAGGATTCCTACTTTCAGCGTTAGGGCAAGACTAAAAGAAAAAATGGCTATGTTATACAGGTCTTGCACATGTCAAATTCATCCAGCTGACCTTATGTTGGATTTGTGGGTTTCAAGGGAGAGAAGGCCTATTTTCCTCCTGGGGAAGCCACTGGTGGATTTGAACCTCTGGAGAGGCATGCCTTTGTGTGAGCAGCCCAGCAGTCAAACATTATTTCTCTTCCACTTAAATGAACATCTGTGGATTACGTGCTGCTAAATTTATTCCAGAAACTTAGTTCAATTAACATTTAGGGCTTCCTTTTCCACCACACATGCCACACTTCTTTGTCCTCTAAAAGAACTCCCCCCCCCACCTATGGACGTGACTGAAAATGTCATCTTTAAGAATATTTCCAAGAGTTCTTAAATGCCCTGCCTTTCTTTTCTTATTTATATATAAATCAACTTTTATTTGTTTCTGGAAGTTTCTGCTAATGTCTCATCAGTGACTTTTTAATTTCATGTTCTCTAATCATTCTCTCTCTGGTTAGCTACATGTCTTATTTCTCTCCTCATTCTTGGTCACATTTAATCGTAGAACAAAATATTAAGTGTCTCAACAAAGAGAAGACATGTGTACTTCAGGACAACTTATCTAACAGCAGGATAATAATGTTTGAAATAACAAGTTACTAGAGAAAATTGAAGAGACTATGATCTTATTCTCAGTGAGAAGTAGACTTGTTTTTAGGTGCTGTTGAGTAAAACTCAGAGACCTATGAACAATAGACCTGAACCCTGTCCTAGTCTGTGTCATCCTCATTACCTCTGACTTACTGTATATCCTCATGGATCTTTGAAATACTTTAGTTCATTGCTACGGTAAGTGTGTCAGTCTATCTTACTGGGGGTCATCTTCTCCTCTACTAACCTTTGAACTTTCCAAGCATGATGTCCCTTTCCAACCAAGAGCCTCTCCTAGCAAGTCCAAAATATGAGAGATGAAACTTCACCATCTTTGCCTTCAAAGAACATTCTGGTTGCACTTTCTCCAAGACTTATCTGTCTGTTCTTTTGACTGTCTATGGAAATTCAGTGCTCTTCTCCAACACAACTTAAAGGCATCAATTCTTCTGTCATTCTGGTCTGAATCAGGCACACCTTAAGTCTTCATACTGACATCACAACTCTTAAGTATTTCAGAATGGTCCTTGACAGTGGACTTTCCCAGTGCAACACGTCCCCTAATCTCTTGACTGCTGGTACCAAGGGTGTTTCTTGTTGACCCAAACAAGATAAAAATCATTGATAGCTTTAATCCTTTCTCCATCTATAATTGTCCTGTGATTGAGGACCTTTGTTTTCTTGATATTGAGATTAATCTATACCAAAGGCCATAGTTCTTGGTCCTCCTCACTTTCTACAAGCAAGGTTGTGTCATCTGCATAACACTGGTGCTTACAGCGTCCTCAAGCTGGAGTGGGCCTGAGGTGACCTCCCTATGTGTGTTTCCAGGAGGACATCCAAGCCACAGCTTGGTGAGAAGTAGAAAAACCCTGAATTAAGGTTTTAAGAGGTCACTGGAGCAGATTAATACAAGAAACATGCAGACAGAATCACCGAGGCTTAGCATCTGATTAAACATTGACAACTAAGATGAACTAAGGCTTCTAAAGCCTAAAATTCTAAAATCTGGGAAAGTAGTTAGTTCATAATGAAGTACATAATTATGATACCTTGTGCAAACAGAGCTTACTCATTATGGTTTGTACTGTTGTTCCCTTTTGTAAATTTTTTTAATTATTAATTTAAATGAAAATTTACAGAGACTTTAGATTTCCATTTATTCATTATTGCACTTTTCTCCCCTCCCCCCCCCCCCCCCCCCCCCCCAGTACACTCCCCTCTTGGAAAAATAAAAGACAAATTCTTTCATTGATTTACAACCCCCGCTCCCCCTTCCCTTCAGGTCCACTCCACTATGCAGTCTTCGCCCTGGACTCCCATCACTAATCATGTATCCCTTTTAAACAGGTATACATAATTGAACTCATCTTTCTCAGTCTCCCCCCAACCCCGATGTCAATCCTGTTTTACAACAATGGCACCATGTAGTATTTGTCCTTTTGTGACTGAGATACTTCACTCAACATGTCCTCCAGAGTCTACCATTTTGAATAATATTGCATGAGTTCCTTGTTTTTCAATGCAGCATAGTAT
>NW_006399998.1:645119-649631 GCF_000299155.1 Elephantulus edwardii | reverse complement strand
GACCAATGTACAGCAGCTCTGAACCCTGCCCTGTCCTGAGCCAGTCTCACTAATTCTGACACACCAACCTCCATCGCCCCAGTAACTGTATCAATCCATCTCATCCAGAGTCTTCCTCTTCTGTGCTGTCCCTCCATCCTTCCAATAATGATGTCCTTCTCCAAGGACTGGTTTCTCCTGGCCACGAGTCCAAAGTATGTGAGACAGAGCTTCAAAATCCTAGCCTCCAAGGAGAAACTTGGTTTTACCCTCTCCAAGACAGACCTATTTGTTTTCCTGGCAGTCCACGGATGTTCAAGACTCTTCGTCAACACCACAACTCGCAGGCATCAATTCTTGTTCTGTCATCATTAGTCACTGTCCATCTCTATGAAGCATAACAAGTAATTGTAAAGAACAGGGCCTGGATTAGGCACACCTTTGTCTCTAGACTGACATTGTTGCTTTTCAGCACTCTGGAGAGGTCCCTGCTTTTCCCAATGCAATTTGTCTTTTGATTTTCTGACTGCTGGTGTTAAAGAGTGTTGGTTATAGAGCTGAGCAAGCTATAACTGTTAACCTCAATCTCTTCTCCATCTATTAAGGTGTTGCCAATTGGCCCAGTGGTGAGAATTTGCGCCTTTTATACATATATATATAAATATAAATATATATATATATATATATCTCATATTTAAGTAGCGATATCCAGCAGAAAGTCTAGAAATTTCAAGAATACTAAAATTATAAACATGTGTATAATAAGAAAAACATCTATGCATTTTATAGAATTAAAAAGTACTAACAATGAGGGAGTTTTTCTTTTGCTTTTCAAGGAGAGGAGCAAACGGGGAGGGGGGAGGGGTTTGTGCGGGGAGAAGGGTGCAACAATGAATGAATGGAATTCCAAAATCTCTGTAGATGTTCACTGAAATGAAAAATAAACAACCTAAATTTAAAAAAAAAATTACTACTAAAAAAAAAAAAAGTACTAGCAATGTACATACCCCCTGCATTGGTGCTCCAGGGACCATGGCCATGTTTGTACATATTTCTTCTTCATTTAAACTCAGACCCATGTACTGTGAGAGCTCTGGATATAGTTTAGGGTATAAATCTACGATAAAAGAGTGGGAGAGTGAATAAAAGCACTGACAGAATATTGAAAACAACTGTTACTATGGCTTTCTACTTGTGTTGAAAATATTGGCATTTAATTTAAAAAATCTAGGATGAACTGAAAGTTGCAATTTGAAAGAACATCCCTAGAATGACAATTTAAAATACAGATAAAATTTTTCAAGTGAAAAGTTGTTTTATTAAAAAAAAAACACACCAAAAGAAAAGACCTATGAATGGAAATGACCTCAGATTTCTAAATACTTAAGGAAAAATATCAAAACCAAACCTGCCTTTTAGTAGACTGCAAGTCAGAGGACTACAGGACAGAGCAGAACTGCCCACAGGTCTCCAAGGCTGCCATCTTTACAAAAGAACCGTGGCTACACCGGATGCAACATTCCCATGCCATCTGAAGCAATGCTGTCTCAAAGGTTGGTGATTTGATACCACTACACTTAACCATTATGCCAGCAAACCAAAAACACAAACCTATCGCCAAAATCTGACTCACACCAACCATACAACAGGTTTCCAGGGCTATAAATCTTTACGGGAGGAGAATGCCTATCCTTCTCCACACAGAGGCTGTTGGATTCGAACAGAAGGACTTTAGGTTAGGAGGCTGACATATTACCCACTACTGCACTAGGAGTCCTTAGATACTCAAGCACTGAATTATTCCAAGTATATTATTTTGCTTTACTTCTTTCTTAAAAGATATCTACTTAAATATTATGAAGAATACTGCTAATTCTTCAGTTCAGAAAACTAGATTAAAATGTCCCTTGTCAAAGCAACTACTCTATAAATTATGAAAACAAAATCTTTTGGGCTAGTAATAATAAAAAAGTTCATAAATTTAAATGTTGGATCATTTTGAGACTAATAACATCTAATTTAGTAATAGACAATATTTCCAAAGTTTTCACAGGAATTATCTGGAAAAATAGATTTTAAAACAGAAACATTCTTGTAAGTTGCACCAAGACTGGTAAGATGGCAAAGCTTGTGTGTACTAAATCACATTAATAGAACTCTGTTTTGAGTTTTTCTAAATTTTGAAGGTAAAGGGATCAAAGAAAAAGAAAAGACATTTCAAATGTAGAAAGGTTTCAAGAGGTGGTTGATTGGATATTTCAGCTCCTCCTCTACACCCCATGAAAAAAAACAAAAGAAGGAAGACTGACGAGTTCCTTAAGCAACAGCATGATGTAAGCACAAATCTCATCTAAGATTTACTCTTAGGCAAATAAGTCACAGGTCTGAACTTATGAGTCAGGCTCAAATAAATTTTCATTAAACTGTAAAACACATCTTCCTCTTCAGGGTTCACTCTCAATTACATAAAAGTTATTTTTAAAATTAAATTCTCCCCCAATTAATAGTAGAGCCCTTATTTCAGCAAACCAAAGCTTAACAACAAATATTTCTGCCAAAGAATGAAACTAAAGTGTAAACATACTTCCATCTTGTGTGATGGGAGCAGATGCTTCTGACAAAATTGCTGGATTGGCAGGGTTTGCAGAAAAGGCAGCCTGTGCCTGAAAAAGAAAAAAGAAAATCGCTAATGGTTATGCTATACTTAGAGTTATTATCTATTTTCAGTAGAAAATGAAAATTAAAATACTTAAGAGAACTAAAGCACCTAAGTGCTATTCAGGAAAGTTTAATTTCAAACACTTATAATTTTTCCAAAAGATAGCTACAAATAAGAAATTTTACATTTTAATTACTTGAAACAATAATAAAAATACAGTATTTTTAAAACTTCACAGCTCTATTGCTTGTAAATCGATGAAGATTTTCAGAGTAGAACTTCTCATATGATTTCTAAGGCTGTATGTAAATATTTATGGGAGCAAACTGCCTCATCCTCCTCCCTTAGAGGGGCTGCTGGGTTCTAACTAATAACCTTCCAGTTAGTAACCCAACAGTAATTAAATTGCTACCATCTAGTATCAAATATATCAGTAGAATAAATGCTATCTTCATTTTTAACATTTAGCAGAGCATACTGTTATTTTAAAAATAACAAATGAACCAAAACAATTTAAGTGATGAAACTGGCACAGCATCCTCATGAAAATAACATACAGAGACTGCATGGTTGGCAAATCTCTGTTCACCCACACACACTTATTATGTTTGTAAAATATAGTAGGTATTTAGCAGTATTTAGATATTTAATACAATACACACTTATTATGTTTGTAAAATACAGTAGGTATTTTATTTAGCAGTATTTAGATATTTAATACAATACTCATTGGAAGGAGGAATGGCATCCACTTCCGTAATAGCTTGCCTCCAGAAGCCCTATGAACCTGGAGAGAGGATGAAAGGCACCCAAGCGTCAAGGACTCTCCTTCATAGGGTTTCTATGAGTTGCCTGTAACTCAATGGCACTTAACAACAACAACAATACAATACTCAACAACTAACTCAATTCTGTCAAGTTGGAACTCAATGCTCATCTTCTTCCTAGAGCAGCTGGAGAATCTGAACCATATGCCTTTGGGGTGACGGCATGACTATGTACACTTTGGGCAACCAGAACTCCTCCTGTTACAAAAAGCACTTTTATCACTGATATCCAAAGATGATGAACACAATAACATGACTGTTACTTCATGATACTTTAAAGTGACATAACTATGAACTTTAAAAATCCACATTAATGAATAATAGATTTTATTTATCAAATATACCTGGAATGTCTGAGAATTGTACTCAATATTCCGTATTTTATTAAGTATTCCACTGATGGAAATACTTTTGTCTTTGACAGGGAGATTTAATCGTCTAACATTGGCAAATGCCATTCAGAGTACCTGTTAATATGATATAGAACCAATTACATACTATTTTTTATTTAACTGGAATTATGTCCACTAAGTAATGAAATTTGTACTTATATATCTAAACACATGTAGTAGCTCAAACAGAATAAAGCTTAGAAGGAAGCTTTATTTTAACAAATACAAAACTTTGGAGAGTCCTAAATTCAAGTGGATTGTAAATATTGTTACTAATATCTATTCTTTATATTTGTTTTACAATTTATTAGATATTCTAAATAGGAAGTATAGCCCAAACCTACAAATGCAAAAAGTGTACTGGAGTCCTGAATACTTTAATCTATCAAATGGTGACCAGTAGACATTACCTCTTGAATAACTTGGGGAGAAATAAATTGTTTCCTTTTACTTTAGTTTCTTTTTTTCATTCATTTCTGTTTTCCTTGTTGTTGTTGCTGTTATGTGCCGAGTCGTTTGCGACTCATAGCAACCCTATGTACAACAGCCCTAAACCCTGCTCTATCCTGTGCCAATTACATTGCCTCTGGCACACCCATCCCGATTACCCCAGTCACTGAATCAATCCACCTCATAGAGGGTCTTCCCCTCCTGC
>NW_006399998.1:637764-638463 GCF_000299155.1 Elephantulus edwardii | reverse complement strand
AAAATCTCTGTAAATGTTTATGAAAATTAATAAAATATAATTAAAGAAAAAAAAGTCTACAGGACTAAGTTGGTAACAAAGGGAAAGAGGTACTTAAGTATTGACTGTTTTAGTCTCAAAGAGAAAAATTAAAAGATCGGACAAATTTAAATTTTAACCAATCACTCACAAACTCAAATTCCACAACGCCCAAGTTGATTCCGACTCAACAATCCTCCACGGAGTTGTCTAGGCTGTAAATCCTTCCAGGAGGCTGCACATCTTTCCTGGTGGGTTCGAACCACCGACCTCTCAGCCGTCAGACACTGCTACATACAGCCACTAGGGCTCGTTGTCTTCAGCTATATTTGTGGAAAATTGAATTCACAAAGGCCCCGAATCTACATTTTTGTCTCCTTGGAAGAGGTAGGAGTGTAGCAAACTAAGGGTGCTTTCTAAGTACATACTCGCACAATAGCAACAATTATACTCGGTGTGCAGGCAGACGCTATACAGAGAGAGCAGCTAAGTCCAGAAATTCCCTTCACGATCAGCACATGAGAAGACCTTTGTTGTTGTTGTTATGTGCCCTCGAGTCATTTCTGACTCATAGCGACCCTATGCCCAACAGCCCTAAACCCTGCTCTATCCTGTGCCAACCGCACCACCTCTGACACACCCATCCCGATTACCCCAGTCACCGAATCAATCCATCTCATA
>NW_006399998.1:629427-637664 GCF_000299155.1 Elephantulus edwardii | reverse complement strand
GTGGTTGTTCTCCAGATTTCTTGGTGCAACTTGGTGAGCACATCTAGGGGAATATCTGTTAGCTGAAATATGTCAACTGGTATACCATCTATTCCGGGGGCCTTATTTTTTGCTATTTCCTTCAAAGAAGCTTGAACTTCTGCCTTCATCACCATAGGCTCTTGCTTAAATGTTATTTCATTAAATTCTTCTGTATCTACCAATTCCTTTCTATACAATGACTCAGTATATTCCTTCCATCTTTTTTTGATGGAAGGAATATACTGAGTCAGTTTTCCTTATACAAAAATATTGAAATAAAATGCATGTGTGTATGTACATGACAGCAAGAAAAGTTACTGCCAGTATCTTTTACCATCTGCTAATCTTTATCACTTAATATACTGATTTCTGTCTGCAAATAGTATAATGGCTATTGTAAAAGGCCAGGTATTTCAGATAGAAGTTTTTAAAAATAAAGTACACTTGTTCAGATGAGTTCTGCAGACATTAAAACCTCATCAAAAGTATTGTTGAAAGGCTAAAGAAGTATTAACAGAACACTAAAGACAGCAAAAAAAGCCACTTAAAACTGCAAGGAATCAGTCTTCGCAGTTGAACAAATTTCTTAACAATCACACTTCAATATCTACACTGAACCTATAATGTAAAATCTGTGATTTCCCAATATAACAATATGCCCATCTACTGCAGCAGAATTAATCAAACCTAGACACTATTACATTCTGTTTGTTTCCTTCACACCAACAAGGAGAGCATTTTGTACTTAAGGTTGTATTCTAGAGGATTAAAATGTCTCACAAATTTGTAACAAATTACTTCTGCTCACTGATCAATTATGAGGATATAAAACTCATTACAATGATCAAAGTCCAAGTAAAATGATCTTCAGTACAAGCTGCTCTGCAGAATTTCATAATATTCATCATGTTCTAAACATTTTAGGAATAAAAGAAAGTAAAGTTAAACAGCTTGTTTGAATGAAAAATAAATAGAAGCTGAAAAGATTACGTTTTTAAGAAATCAGGTTAAAAGTAAAATGGAAACAAATGGGTTTGTTATACACAACAAATCATTCATAATTAAAAACATTATTAATACTGAAACAGCAGGAATATATGATCACAATTCCAAACCCAAACTATAGTAGACGCATGTGTCTATAAAGCTAATGCTTAACTTTTTAAAAAAATATAAAAGAAATTTGAAATAACTCTAAAAGTTACTTAGACTAAATAAATGAAGTAAATGTCTACTCAAGTTTAAAATGTAGGCTTTCATTGTATTTTTACAGTACCATTCTACTAAAGGCAGCACGTATTCTACTATTTCTAGACTCTTTTCCAAGTAAAAAATGAAGCAAAGAGTTATTTTAATAATCTGTCATACTTAAAAAGTACCAATTTAACAGGAAACTTGGAAAGTTGAAATGGCTAAAAAATTTTTTATCAACTTAAATTTGTTGTGCGTTATTTTGGCCCTTAAAAAAACCACAATAAATCAGCAACAATAGCAAAGTTCAACAGGACAGCAAACAACAAATGCTGGCGAGGTTGTGCAGAGTGGAACTTTTATTCACCACTGGTGGGAATATAAAAAATACCATTTCACCCAGCAATTCCATTATTGGGAATATACCCTAAAGAAATCACAGCCATGACTCAAAGCAGATGTATGCACATTCCTGTTTATTGCTATTGCTGTGTTATTCACAATAGCAAAAAGTTGGAAGCAACCCAAGTGCCCATCAACAAATGAATAGATAAAAAAACTGGTACCTTCATATAATGGAATATTACACTGAAAAACAATGAACTCTTAAAACGTTAAACAGTGTGGAGGAGCTATCTTAGTTACTAAAGGACAGAGACTGCATATCACTGTTATAAAACAGGACAGACATGGGCATGTTGGGGAGAGAATAAGAAAACAGTAGATAGATAATGAACACAGTATTAGATTAGATGAGGGGAAGAACTGTTCAAAGGAATGTATGATTAGGCATTACACGTATAACAACACTCTGGAACAAGGGGTGCATTGCGGGAAGGGCTGTAGGAGGCAGGAAGAAAATGTGCAATAATGAAAAAAAGAACATTTCCAGTGTTGTTTTTTTTAAAAAAAAAACACCCCACACAGTAAAATGAAAAAGAACCACTAACTTTTCAAGTCTATGTTAACTAATAAGACAGAGCAAAAAGTTTACTGAATACGGAAATTAATAAATACAAGTGCTACTTAGATTTTTGTTTTACTTCATGTATAGTAAAATTAATTATATATACTTAAACATACCTGAATTACTTTGTCTACTTTCAGGTCTTCAAGAGATGGATACAGAGACATTTTGTCAGAAATTTCCTATTGGGGGGAATAAAACATTTATTACTCAAGTGTCAAGAATATTCATAAATATGTTACAGTTAACATTTAACACAATAAACATTTAAACTACATACTTGAAAAGCTATGGATATCTGGATCATGCACCAAATTGTTCACTGACAAGATAACTAAACACCTCTAATTCCTCTATTGAATGCCATCAATCACAGATTTTTAAAATTCCCTTTCCATAAAATGTCCTTCATTTCAAAAGTTCAGAACCTTAAGGTGAAAAATTAAGGGACTTACCCAGTGTGCACAAGTGTTTAGCAACTAAATTTGTTCTCAAGGACTGTTCTGAAGTGTAGTGCTCTTTAGCATTACATACTGCCTTCTTGTGTAGCATACATACAGAAAATTACCGTCAACAGAGAACACTGTGTATGTGAACACACACAAAAAGAATACACACCAACTGCTAATTGGTTTCTCTTAAGACATGACTGGGTAAAAGGGCAAAAGGACAAGAGGGAAGTTTTTACTTTTAACTTTAAAAACTCCTACATGATTTCATTTTGCAGTGACTGTCATGGATTGAATTGTGTTTGTATGTAATGACATAATATGGAAACTATGTAATAATAACTCTTATGATCTGATAAAATCTAATAGATGCAAGAGGACTAAGGGTGGAATGTAACAAAAGCCTGCTCAACTGTAAGGGTAGCTTCCCAGGGTGTGGCCTACTGACTAGAGATAAAAGGGGAAGAAAGTGGTGGGCCCCTCAGTACCTCCAGGGAAGAACTGTCAGTACAGTGCATCCTCTACACAGGGAAGCTCCCTGTCAAAACAAAAACATGGTGCTTTCCAATAACATCCGGCCTCATGAAGAAAACAAGGACCTTCTTCCAGAACAGCCAGGAAGAGAGGCCCTTCCCTTAGCGCCTTACATGGGACCCTCCAGCCTTCTAAACTGTAAGATAGGGAGCTCTAGTGGCATATTCCACAGCAAGTAGTGCTAACCCAAAGGTCATGTGTCTCTAGTGGTTCAAAGCCAAAGACAGGAATCTCCGCTTGTAAAAGTCTGCAGCCTGGGAAACCTACCAGAGGGTCACTATGAGCTCGAATTGATTCAAGAGCAATGTATTTTGAGTTTTTAAACTGTAAGAGAAAAAGTTTTCCACTTGTGATATCTGTTACAAGACACAAGGGAGAACTAGGATGGCATCATGACTTTGTTTTGTATAGTAATTCAAATGCAATTAATTTTTTTTAAAAAAAGTATCTAAAAATATTACAAGGGACTATTTTGACATGAATATACACTGAATGCTTCCATTAAACCCAAAAGAACAAAATCTATTCCTTATTTTATACACATACACACACACACACACACACACACACACACACACGTTATGTGTAACACTGATTTGGAACTGACTCATAACTGACCATCCTATGAGTTTTCAGAGGCATCTTTTCCCCACAGAGCAACTGGGTTTGAACAGCATGCCTTCTCTTGCAGACAGTTAGTTCATCGTTCTGCTGGTGGACCAGAACCAATGGCCTTTGGGTAGACAGCACAATTCCTTACCACTAAACCATCAGAGCTCCTACACACATAATAAAGTTGTTAGATGCTGTCAAGCTGAGCAACCCTCCTACGAACAGATCTGAACCCTGCCCTATACTGTGCCATCCTCATCTTCTCTGACACACTTGAGCCTAGTGCTGCAGTCATTGTGCCAATCCATCTCATTAAGGATCTTATTCTCTTTCACTGACCTTTGATCTTCCCTAGCATGATGTCCATTTTCAAGGAAAAGCCCCTCTTGCTACATGCCCCAAGTACATGAGATGAAGCTTTGCCATCCTTCTTCAGCTTTAGTATGAACTTGCACAAGGCAAGTTCAAAGTAAAGCTGAATAAAATGAAAACAACCCCACTAGAACTAAAATATGACCTTGAGTTTATTCCACCTGAATTTAAAAATCATCTCAAGAACAGGTGTGAGGCACTGAACATTAATGACTGAAGACCAGATGAGTTGTGGGATGACATCATCTACGAAGAAAGCAAAAGGTCATTACATAAAGACTGAAAATAGATGTCAAAAAGACTCTTAAATTGCACTAGAGCACGGAGAAGACAAAACAATGGGAAGAGATGCAGAAGTGAAGGAGATGAAAAGAAGATTTCAAAGGGAAACTCTAGAAAACACAGCCAAGTATTATAACAGAATGTGCAAAGAGCTCGAGTTGAGAGAATAAAAGGGGAAGAACACACAAAACAGACCCTTTAAATGTTTCTCCTTTTCCAGCAGGCATGATGCTCAACATTATCAGTGGAGGAAGCTGGAAGAGGGGTGTAAAGTATAGGCAGACTGCTGCAGATGACAGAAAAGTTTCCCTAGCACTGGGCACGCTACTTTTCTAGCATCCGTCTTCAGGGGATGGTTTCTCAAGCACTCAGTTTTAAGGCACAATAGCCAACAGTTGGCTGAACAGGACAAGAGAACACTGCACAGTTTAACATCAAGAAGGGTGTGTGTCAAGGTTTTATCCCTTCTCCATACCTTCCAATCTGTATGCTGTACAAATCATTTGAGGAGGAAAAAGATGGTATCAGGATAGGAGGAAGATTCATCAACAACTGGTGTTAGACAGACAGCATGAAGTTGCTTGCTGAAAGAAAGATTTGAAATGGTTCTGCAGAAGAGCAAAGACTATGGCGTTCAATATGGGTTAATGTTTCAATATCAAAGACAAAAATCCTCCCCACGGGGCCAACAGGCAACATATGATAAATGGAGAAAATAGAAATGATCAACAATTTCATCTTTCTTGGATCCACAATCAACATTCTTGGCATCAGTAGTCAAGAAATCAAAAGACATATAGCACTGGGAAAGTCTGCTGTAAAGGAATTCTTCAAAGTACTGAGGAGCAAATTGAGGTGCACCTGATCCAAGTTATGGTCTTTTCAATCACTTGCTATGTGAGATTCATCTCACAATCTCACATACTTTGGGTAAGTTGTTAGAGTCGGCTATTCCCTGGAAAGGAACATCACACTCAAAAGATAGAGGGTCAACAAAAGAGAGGAAGACCCTCGACCAGTGATGGACTGACAGAGTGACTGCTGCAATGGTCTTGAGTATGTCAGAGACGGTGAGAATGGTCCAGGATAGGACAGGGCTCTAATCTGTTGTTCAGTGGGTCGCCATGAGTTATACTCAATCTGAAGGCATCTAACAACCACCTTATGATGTTGCTTATTGGTCCAGTAGTGAGAAACAAAAATGCTCACCACTGGAATAGGCAGTATTATAATGATAAGAAAAGACTGAAGTTGTCATTTTATTTGGATCCACAATTACTATCCATGACAGCAGCAGTTAATAAATCAAACACATTACACAAATCAAATCTGATGTCAAGGACCTCTTTAAACTGCTAAGGAGCAAAGACGTCAATGTAAAAATTAAGATGTGTCTGATCCAAGTCATGCTATTTTCAATTGCTTCATCTGCATGTCAAAACTGGACAATGAATAAGAAACAGTCAAGAATTGATGTCTTTGAATAGTGGTGTTAAAGAGTCCTGAATATAGTACAGACTGACAAAGGAACAAGTACATCTTGGAAGAAATGCTCTCTTTGGAGGTAAAGATGATGAAAACTTCATCTCACATGTTTGGATATGTTGTCACAAAGCACCAGTCCTTGGGAAAGATATCATGCTTAGAAAAATAGAAGATCAACAAAAGAGAAGACCTTCGAGGGATAGACTGACACAATAACTGGAACAATGGAGTGGCACATGGCCAAGATTGTGAGGACGGGACAAGACAGAGTTTTGTTCTGCTGGTCAGGGTGGGTCACTGTGAGTCCTAGCAAACTGATGACATCTAATAAGTATCTGTCTGAGGTAATGAAAGTTTGGCCACAGATAATGGTGGTAGCTATATAATATTTCTAATGTAATAAAAAAAATAAGAAAAAACTGACCAAGCTCATTTTCTAACTCAAAGTTGCATTGCCAATGCAAAAGTATATGGTTCAAATCCACCAGCTCCTCCACAGGAGAGAGATCGGCAATCTCTTCCCATGAAATTTACTTACTGCCTCTGCAAATCGGCCAGAGGGATAGCTATGGGTCACCTGCAACTTGGTAGTACAACAACAACTAAAGCAACTCATTTTCTCCCAAGGAGGGTTCAGTGTATCCAAACTACTAATCTTTTGGTGAGCAGACTAATACACTCACACAATATACTACCAGGGCTTTTATACCAAAAGGGTCAACGCTGAACTAACTATCCAAATAAGAATTGTTAAATTGGTACTGCTGAGTGACAACATTGCCAGATTCTGCTTTGCTACACCAAATCTAGGTTGCAACACCACCCACCCACATCTTCAAACTTCTGGACAGTCAAGCGCATTTTCAAACTTCTGGATAGCCAGGCTTTTAAGAGGAAAGGGGAATAACCTATGAATTATTCGTAAACATCACGACCCCTAATAAGAGCAAGAAGATGCTATCACTTAGAAAGTAGTTTTTATTACTTACAAGAAGGGGACAGCAGCATACAGATAATCTGTTCTCCTCAGATCAAAAATACAGTGTTAAGAGCAAAAAGACCCACTTTCCAACTTACAAAAGAGAAAAAAAAACAACACAAAAACCAACACTTTTCAATGGGGCAAGCCTCTTTGGGCACAGCTGTACTTTAAATTTCTGCTACTATGGGCTCTACTTCTCTTAGACAGCAAATAAGAGAACTCTGACGATTTAGGAAGTAAGGAGTTGCACACCAACCCAAAGACATGCAGTTCAAATCTACCAACTGTTCTGTGGGCAAAGATAGGCAATCTCTTCTGGCGTGATTTACTGCAGCTTTGAAAACCAACTGGAGGGTAAGTTATGAGTCGGTTTCAACTCAACACATCTACAAACAGCAAAGGGGGTGAATAGTCTAACCCCATAAATCACTTCCACATAAATACAGAATATCAAACTATTCCTCTATTAAACAGAGAAAATCTATCTCTCTCTCATTGCACTCAAGTCAAAATTGACTCAAAACTGGCACTCCACCAGATTTTCAGAAGCTGTAAACTGTCTGGGAAGAGAAACTCATTGCCATCGTTTCAGCTCCACAGCAACAAGAAAACTCATATAGGTGTCAAGGGACACACTCTGATAAAGTTCAACACAGACTACCACAGCAAAGACTCTCAAACTCAGCTAATCAACTAAACTACCAAGGGCATTAGTTAAAAATAGTTTCTCGGCTGGCACAGATTTACTAAAGGAGAAGCTGCAGCGAACGACTTCGAGACTTACCTTTTAAATGACCATCCAGGAAGATTCTGATGACTCACCACTGAGATTATTGCCAAATTTAAGTTTACTCCAAACAATTTTTTATTGCTTATATGATTTTCTCACCTGCCAGGCTAGTAAATATCACTAACAGTGAAGAAAAAACACTCATGTTATTACTAGTGGGCTCAGAAAAAGGTTCTGGGCAGATTAAGTTTAAAATATCTATCAAAAAATTATAAATACATACACTTTTCATCCTGCCATACCCCTTCTAACTGTGGGTCTATAGAGACTATGCATGTACAAAGTAAAAATAAAAGTCCAATAAAGAGCAGTGTATACAGTACATTAATATTTGTATTAAGAAGGGAAAGTAAATTTACATGTACTTATATATGTATGAACGTCAAGGACTGCAGCCTACAATATGGATTGAGGCTCAATGTCAAGAAGACAAAGGTTCTCACCACTGGGCCCATTGGCAGCATCAGGATGGATGGTGAAGAGATTGAGATTGTATACAGCTTTAGTTTGCTTGGCTCCATAGTCAACAGTCTTGGCACCAGCAGCCAGGAA
>NW_006399998.1:614979-624313 GCF_000299155.1 Elephantulus edwardii | reverse complement strand
CGCAGCGCCCCCGCAGCGCCCCCGCCCCAGAGCCGCTCACCGAGGCCACAGGCACCCGCTCGTGACCGCTTCCTCAGTGTCCGAGAACAGACTTCCAAGACCTCAGGATAGGAAGACCGACTGCGAGAGCCTCGCCCAGCCTCCGAGACGTCACGGGGCGCCCCCTCCTCCCCCCCGCGCCCACCCGCGCACGCGCAGCTCCGCCCTCAGGTGACCCGCCTGTTAACGGCCGGCGGGCGGGAGTGGGGGAGGGAGTGGGAGGCTCTCGCTGCGGAAGCTTCCGTCGTCTGTGGTGGGAAGGGGCTTCCACTCCGCGTTGTCTGGGGCTGAGTAACCCTCAGAGCATACCCCGGCCCAAAGCTGATTTTCTCTTACAACTTTGTCCCTTTCTGGAGCATTTCTTTTTTGTCCGTCTGAGCTTATGTCTGTGCGCTGCTGAAAGCATGTCCGGTACCACCCAAAAATAGCACGTGTAATGCATAAACAATACTGTACTGTGTGCTCATAGTACTGTGCTACACAGTACTGTGTGCTCTGTTGTAAGAACCTGAGGTCAATCTGTAGGGTAGGTGAAAGCTTAGCTTCTATGAAGAAAACCGAGGCACAGGTTACCTATGAATATCTAGTGATAGCTACTCTAACATGAGTGAACTCTGATGGCTCAGTGGTAAGGAATCGTGCTGCCAACCCAAAGCAGGAGGTTCGAATCCCCCAGCTGCTTCACAGAAGTTGACCCGTCTTGCCATTTACTACCTTTGAAAAACTGCTGCAGGGTCAGTGAGGGGTAGTTTTTAACTGCATGGTACACAAGCTTATTTGGAAGCAGGCGTGACATCCACTTCCTGAAAAACATGCCTCTCTGGGAAGCTCTGAGAAACGGCGAGCTAGTTACAGAAAGGCTTCAGGTCTTTTGGCCTTTGTTCATAGGGTAGCTATGAGTCAGCAATCAACAACAACATAACTTTAAAATGGGGATTTGACAGAATACCTTTACTAAACAAGCAGTTGGTGCAGTTGCATTCTAGCTGTTGGACTGCTAACCAAAAAGTTGAGGGAGCCCTGATGGTCTAGTAGTAAGTTGAGTGAGGATGTTGCAATTGCTCCTAGGCCTGATCATTCCTTAGAGAAACATGATAATGTCTAAGGTGACCAGACCAGACACTGGACCCTGATAAAGTTCTGGGCCTGATCACAAAAGCCCACACCCAAGTTTCAAGCAAAATACCATCTTTCCAAGTCCTCCCTAAAGCCCTATAAAAAGGAACTGTCCTTGACTACCCTCCTGCCATTTTTACCTTCTCTGTGTACAGTCACTTGATGCCTTATCAGACCATGCAATAAAGGCCTGTTCGTTTCTTGGAACCAGCTTCTATCTTTCTTTCTTGCTCTTACTCTCAACTCTTCTAACTGTAAGAAGCTGCATTGTAATCCCAAAGGCATGTGATTAGAATCCACCAGCTGTTCGTGGGGAATGATGGGCAGTCTCTTCCCATGTAATTAACTAACTGCTTCTGCAAACCTACTGGAGGGTCAGCAATAGGTCAGCTCCAAAACAACCACCACCAAAAGCTTGGCAGGTTGAAACCACCTTCTGCTCTATGGGAGAAAGATGGGCAGTCTCCATGGCTTTTGTTTGGAGTCATGGGGTTGCCCTGTGTACAAGGAAACCGTGCCCTTCCTGTGGCCTCCTGTCACAGTCCCTACTCTCTTCAAGCCCCTTTCAGTTGCTGGATCAATCTGTCTCACTGAGGTTCTTTATTCACTTTCCAGCTTTCCAAATATATCCCTTGAAAATATGTTCAAAGTATGCAAAATAGAGCCACTCTACAGCAGTATTAAATTGCTAAAAATTGAAGGACAAAGTAAATTACAAGGAAACGAGACGAAAAGTCTTCAGGGAGCATAGGGTCTATCTGAGAATCTCACAAATAGAGTTGTGATTTATGTTTCAATAAAAGGTTTAGGGAATTATGAAAAGCTATAGGCAGAAAACCAATATTAGCATTTCAGGGAAAACTTACTGGTAGATGTCACTTTTAAACTGAAGAATAGGGGGAAAAAATAGCCAAATGGCAAGTGTTTAAGGTAAAGGCACGTGCAAAAATGTTAGGGTAGAATTTAAACTTGAAGTGTTCCAGAAGCTAAAGCATACCCCGAAGCATGTGAGATGGAATTTCACCATCCTTGCCTCTAAGGAACATCTTGGTTGCACTTCCTCCATGAAAGACTAGTTTGTTCTTTTGGTGGCCCACTGGATATTCAGGACTCAAGGTGCTGGAAGACAAATTGCTGTTGAGGAGGACTTGAAGCACTTGTTGCAGAAGATCAAGAAATGCAGCCTTCAGTATGGATTGTGTCTCAGTATTAAGAAAACAAAGATTGTTACCACTGGATCAAAAGGCCATGTCATGATGGATGGAGAGGAGATTGAAACTGTTAACAGCTTCATCTTGCTTATATGCACAATTAACACTGTTGGTATGAGCAGTCAGGAAATAAGTAGATGCATTACACTGGGAAAATCTGCAGTTAGGGACCTTTCCAAATAATTGAGGAGTAGTGATGTCAGTTTTAGGACTAAGATGCATCTGATTCAGGCCATAGTCTTTCCAATTACTAGTTATGCATCTGAGATGTGGACAATGAATAAGGATGACAGAAAAAGAATTGATTCTTTGAGCTGTGGTGTTGGAGAAGAGCACTGAACAGTCAAGAGAATAAACAGATATGTCTTGGAAAGGGTACATCTAAAGTGTTCTTTGAAGGCAAGAATGATGAGGCTTCACTTCACATACTTTGGACATATGGCTAAGAGGTGCTATTCCTTGGAGAAGAACATGATGTTGAGAAGGGTGGAAGGTTGGCGAAGGAAAGGAAGACCCTCAACCAGGTGGACTGACACTGTGACTGGGGCAGTGGCCTCTTGTGTGTCCTGAAGTATGAAGATGACTCAGGCTAGAACAGGGTTCAAATATTTTTTTCATAGGGTCGTTAAGAGTCATACTCAACTTGATGGCACCTAACAACAACAACAATAAAAAATAGAAAGAAGTAAAAAAAAAAAAAAAAAGAAACAGATGTAAACATCCATTATCAACTGGAACATGAGATGTATGATGTATGACTCTAATTGGAAATTATAAAAACTTATACATTGTTATTGTAATGTGTGCAACTCATAGTGGCCCTAGGAGCAGCCAACCTGAATCCTGCCTTGTCCTGTGCCACCCACATCCTCTCTGATTCCCGAGAGACCATTGCTGAAGTCATAGTGTCAATCCATCTTGTTGGAGGGCTTCTTTTCTTTCGCTGACCCTCCATCTTTCCTAGCATGATATCCCTCTCCAAGGAATAGCCTTGCCTAGCTACATGTTCAAAGTATGAAAGATGAAGCTTCATCCAAGGAGCATTCTGTCTACACCTTTTCTAGGATACATGTTTGCTTTTTTTGAATTCCACAGTTGATTCAGTACTCTTCTCCAGTACCACAGTTTAAATGTCTCAACTCTTCTGCTGTCATTCATTGTTCAGCTCTCTGAAGTGAGAAGACCATGGCCTCAATCAGGCATACCTTAGTGACATCCTTAGATTTAGTGACCTGAAATGAACTAGTGTTGGCCACTTTGAATCAGATAGTTATATGATATATTACGCCAGGAATGACAAATTTAGGAAGAATGGTGCTGCATTAATAATCAAAAAGAGTATTTCAAGATCTACCCTGAAGTACAATGCTGTGAGTAATGGGTTGGTTACTATACATATGCATATAAGGAATACCAATAAATACAACTATCCTTGAAATGTACACACTAGCCACTAAAGGCACAGATGAAGTAATTGAGGACTTCTGGCACCTTTTGCAGTCTGAAATAAATAAAACATGCAACCGAGATTCATTAGTAATTGGTGACTGGAATGCAAAAATTTGAAACAAAGATAAAGGACTGACAGACAGACAGAAAAATACAGATTTGGTGGCATAACTGAGGCTGGAGATTGAGTGGTAGAATTTTATATAATCAATGATTTATTGTAAATACTTTTTAAAAAAAGTAAAGGCTTTACATTCAAGTTGAATTCATAAGAGGCCATGGAATGATGAATTTCATTACTGATATCTGATGGATCTTGGCTGAAAGCAGAGAATACAAGAAAGATGTTTACTTGTGTTATACTGATTTGCAAAAGCATTTGTGTGGATCATAACAAATTATAGATAATATTGAGAAGAATGGGAATTTTAGAATACTTAATTGTGCTTTTTGTGAAATCTCTACATAGACCAAGAAGTAACTGTCCAAACAGAACAAGGGGACACTGCATCCTCCATCTGATTATATCTTTAAAATCAGGAAAGGTGTATGTCAGATTTTTATCCTTTTTCTATATGTATTCAATCTGTAGGCTGAGTAAATAATTTGAGAAAGCTGTGCTCTATGAAGAAGAACGTGACATCATGATTGGCAAGAGACTCATTATCAAACTGAGTTATGTAAACGATACAACCTTGCTTGTTGAAAGTGACAAAGACTTGAAACACTTAATGCTAAGATCAGGTACTGAAGCCTTCAGTATGGTGATATCTCACCATTAAGAAGACAAAAACCCTTTCCATTTTATCAGTGTTATTATTGTTATGTGCCATTGAATTGCTTGTGACTCATAGTACAACAACTCTGAACACTGCTCTATCTTGAGCCAACGTCATTGTCTCTGACACACCTACCCCCATTACCCAGTCACTGAGTCAATCTGTCTCATTCAGAGTCTTCTCCTCTTTCGTGATTCCCAACATGAAGGCTCAGCCTCCTCCATCCTTCCAAGAATGGTGTTCCTCTTCAAGGACTGGTCCCTCCTTGCAACATTCCCAATGTATGTGAGACAGAGCTTCAAAATTTAGGTGAGAGAGATTCATGGCCATATTTAGGTTTTTGTGGATTTGATTTTATTTTCCTTAGCTTCAGTTTGAACTTGCATATGAGCAGCTGATAATATGATTCACAATCAGCACCTGGCCTAGTTTTCACTAGCTAATATTGAGCTTCTTCAACAATTTTCCCCAATATCAATATGATTGCTTTGTAGGTCATCAGATGAGGTCCATGTGTATAGTTGCCATTAGTGTTTCTTATAAAAGGTATTTGCAATGAATAAACCATTGTACAGAATTCTATCATTATGTCTCCATCCTCATTTCTGTCACCAAGTCCATGTTTCCCTACTACCGATCCTTTTTCTCCAATCCCAACTTTTGCATTCCAGTCACTCATTATTATTAGCGCATCCTGGTTGCATGTTCCATTGGTTCCCGACTGCAATAGTTGGTAGAAGTCATCTATTTCCTCCTCTTTTCCTCTGGTTGTTGGTGCATAAATTATAATGATAGTGGTATTAACAAATGTTTCTTGTATGATATGGGTATTATCCTGTCACTCACAACATTGTGTTTTAAGATGGATCTAGAAATGTTTTTTTAAACTATGAATGTGACCCTGTTTCTCTCTTACCTTTTCATTTTCAGCATGCTGCTGTGTGCCTTTGAGTTAGAAGTGGCCCATAGCTGAACTTCCAGCAGGTTTTCAGAGGCAGTGAAACACATAGGAGATTGCCTATCCTTCTCCTGCGGAGCAGCTGGTGGATTTAAAGGTACATTTCCAGCATAGTAGATAATGACTGTCTGATTCAAAATGTCTGATGCCAATTCATTTCATTTAGCCAATGCCTAGTATGTTAGTGTTTATGTATTCCATTTCTTCCTTAAAAATCTCCAATTTTCCTGCATTCATACTTCTAACATTCCACATTCCATTCATGAGGGTCTCTTTGCAGCTGTTCCTCCTCTTTCGTGATTCCCAACATGAAGGCTCAGCCTCCTGTGCCATATTTGTTAGTCCAGCCTAAGTGTGCTCTGTTGTACATAGGGTTTTTGATGGCCTGTTATTTCAGAAGTGGATGGCCAATCCTTTTTCCTGGTCTATCTCAATTTGGGTGCTCAGCTTTAGAGCAATATTTGACAGACAAGCATTTCACCCAAAAGACCTGATGTGAGAATCCAAAAGACCTGATGTGAGAATGCAAGTAACAGATCAGATGTTGGTCCCAGGAACCCACCCCTTTAGCACATGCACTGTATCAATAGGCAACATCATAAATAGATGGAGAAAAGACTGAAGTTGTCAACAATTTTATTTTCCTTGGATCCTCAATCAACGCCCTTGGTAGCAGAAGTCAAGAAATCAAAAGTCACGTTGCACTGGGGAAATTTGCTGTCAAGAACTTCTCCAAAGTGCTAAGGGGAAGCAATGTCAGTTTAATGGTTAAGGTCTACCGATCCAGGCCTTGGTCTTTTCAATTGCTTTCTAAGTATCTGGGAGTTTGTAAATGCACAAGGAAGACCAAAGACGACTTGATGCTTTTGAACTGTAGTGAAATAGTAGTAGTGAATAGATCGACTGCAAAAAGAATAAACAAATCTGTCTTGAAGGAAGTATAAACCAGAACGCTACTTAAAGCTAAGGTTAGTGAAACCTTGTCTCTCTTATGCTGGGAATATTTTCAGGAGGAACCAGTTCTTGGAGTGAGACTTCATGCTGGAAAAGGCAGAGGAAGGGCCAGAGAAAGAAAGGAAGAATCTCATCGAGATGGATTAACACAGTAACTACCACAGTGGGCTTGAGCATAACAGAGATGGTGAGTATGGTACACAACCAGCCAAGATCCAGAGCTATATCCATAGGGTTGCTATAAATTGTAGTGGATTCAATGACACTTAACAACAACAATTAACACAAAAGTACCATAGAATCCCTAGGTGATACAAATGGTTGGCACATTCAGCAGCTAACTAAAAATTTGAACATTTTAGTTTACCCAGAGTTACCTCAGAAAACCCCCCTGTGATTTACTTCTGAAAAATCTGCCATTGAAAACACCCTATATTTTTATTCAGTATTCAGAGTTGAGAATGCCATCAATCTCTACTTGCTCAGTTTACTGAATGAGAACCCACTGGAGGGTCAGCTATGAATTGGTTCTGACTCAACAATATACAACAACAACAAAATACTGATATTATATTGTGTTGTTATTTCTAAAGATTTTATTTCATCATAAAGCACCAAAAGAAGTTAATTATTCGCAAGTCACTGGTTCTGTTGAATTATGTAACATCCTCTTTCTTTTATAACCTCAGCCACATGACAATCTCATCTTCCCTACAATGCTTATAATGTCTCCATTTCCCCCTTAGGGTTTTATGTTAAATGAGCAAGCTTGTGAACAATGTTTTGTTTAACAGTGAAACCACAACTCAAAACACGCTTCAGATGACTTATGGAACACATTTTTATCTTTTTTTTTTAAGTGCATTCTTTTGACTCTCACATAAACTAAGTCCCTGAAAAGGAAACCATATTTTTCTTCTGAAATTCAGTCACCTAAATGCACAAGGATTGCTCCCTAGTTATAAAAAACACAGAAATAATTTTATAAAACCCAAGGCACTAGTAAAAGGTAAATAAACATTCCTTAATTTATATCTTTGCAGATATGAATTAAAGATTAATTTTAAAAAATACTCTCTAAAGCATAAAAGAACTAAACCCATTGCTCCTGAGTAAATTTCAACTGATAGTGATCCTGTGGACAGAGTAGAACCACCCTATAGGGTTTCCAATGACATAATCCCTGTGGAAGGAACTCTGGTGCCATAATGTATAATGTACTGGACTGCTAACTGAGAAGTTGGTGGTTCGAGTTTAGTAGTTGCTTTAAGAGAGAGAGATGGATAATATCTTCTCATAAATACAAACAACCTCTGAAATTCAGTGGAAGGTCTTTATGAGTTGAAAGCAAGTCAATACTATGGGTTGGGGTTTAATGCATATATATGCAAGCTTCCATTTCTTTCTGTGGCAGAGCAGCTAGTGACTTCAAACCATCAACCTTTCAATGAGTAGACTTGCTTTAACCGCTACACCCCCAGGGCTCCTGTGATTTAATATGTTGTTGTTTTTTAGGTGCTGTCAAGTTGAGTACAGCTCGTAACAACTCTTTAAACAACTGATCTGAACTCTGTCCTTTCCTGTTCCATCCTCACAATCTCTGACACATTCAAGCCCATTGCTCTAGTCACTGTGTCAAACTATCTCGTTGAGGGTCTTCCTCTCTTTCACCTCTCCTCTACCTTCCAACAATGATGTCCTTCTCTAAGGAATCACCTTTCCTAGCAACATGACCAAAGTATGTGAGACAGAACTTCATCATCTTTGCCTCCAAGGAGCACTTTGGGTACATTTTCTCTAAGATGGCTTTGCTCTTTTGGCAGTCCATAAGATATTCAGCACTCTTCTCCAGCACCACAGTTCAAAGTCACCAATTCTTCTTCTACAATCCTTAGTCGTTGTCCAGCTATCAGATGCATAGGAAGTGGCCTGAATCAGGCGCACCTTAGTCCTCAAACATACATCATTATTCTTCAGTAATTTGAAGAAGCCCTTCACTACAGACTCTCCCAGTGCAAACATATCCTGATTTCCTGACTTGTCTGTCCAATATGATGATTCTTATCAGTCCAGTGGCAAGAATTTTTGTTTTCTTGATTCTGAGACACAACATACTGAACCCTGCAGTGTTTAACATTCTGCAACAAGTTCTTTGAGTACTCCTTACCCTCAGCAAGTAAAGTTATGTCATCAGCATAATTAAGGTAATTGGTTAGTCTTCCTCCAATCCTTTTTGTTCACAGAGTTCAGCTTCTTGAATCATTTACTCAGTGTACAGATAAAAAAGGTATATAGAAAGTATACAGCCCTAATGTACACCTTTCCTAATTTAAAACCATGTAGTGACCCAACAGAGTGTGGAAACTATAGAACAATATCCTTGATTTCACATGCAAGCAAGATTCTACTGAAGATTATCCAAAAACGACTGGAACAGCACATCAGCAGAGAACTTCCAGAAGTCCAGGCTGGGTTTAGAAGGGATTGTGGTACTAGGGATATTGTAGCTAATGTTAGATGGATCTTAGCTGAAAGTAGGAAATACCAGAGGAATGTAATCTGTGTTTCATTGACTATGCAAAGGCATTTGACTGTGTGGATCATTACAAAATGTGGGTGACTCTGAGAATGATGGGAATCCAAGAACACTTGATCGTGCTAATGAGAAACCTATACTTGGTCCAAGAGGCAGTTGTCAGAGCAGAGCAAGGAAACACTGCATGGTTCAAAATTGGGAAGGGCATACACCAGGGATGTGTCCTATCTCCATACCTTTTCAACCTGTATGCAGAACAGATTATCTAGGAGGCTGGGCTCTATGAGGAGAA
>NW_006399998.1:613448-614879 GCF_000299155.1 Elephantulus edwardii | reverse complement strand
TTGGAAGGGTGGAGGGACGGCGCAGGAGAGGAAGGCCCTCTATGAGGTGGACTGATTCAGTGACTGGGATAATTGGGATGGGAGTGTCGGAGACAGTGCGATTGGCACAGGACAGAGAGGAGTTTAGGGCTGTTGTACATAGGGTCGCTATGAGTCACAGGCGACTCGACGGCACATAACAACAACAACATGTATGAACTATACCTGAATGGGTCCCAAAAAAAGTTGCCTATAAGCAAAGAAAACAGTTGGCAAAAGGATATACATGGAAGGAGACTTTTTCATATGGCTTGACGTAATTTTGTTACTTTCTCAAACACTAAATAAACATACAAACACACACAAAAAGCTAGTAATATTTGGGAAAAAATAAACGCTAATGTAACTAGAAAGGAGTCCTGGTAGCTCAAGTGGTTAAACATTGGGCTCTTATCCTAAAAGCTGGTTTGAAACCCCCAGCTACTCCACAGGAGAAAAATGGACAATGCCATAAAGATTAAAGCATTGGCAGTTCTACTCTGTCCAAATGGTCACTATGAGTCATACTGACCTGACAGCAATTTAGTGACTATATAACTAAGAACTTCCTGCATGGCACAAAACATTAACACATTTGTCTTTTAACTAAAAGGCTGTGTGTAACAAGTCTACCCAGAGGTACCTGGGAGCCTGAAAATGGTGGGCATAGTTGACTGGTGATTAATTTTATAAAACATAATGAATAGAAATGATTGCATGAAATACAATGTGAACCAAGAACAGTGTGAAACACGATGTGTATGAACTTTGTAAGCAAATCAATATAAAATAACAAAAAAATTCAAAAAGCCTTGGCTCTCTACATAAGCAAATCAGTCACTGACTGTAAACTTTACTGATAATAGTTCTGCTTGATGTGTACGTGGCATAGCCAGACAACTAATTAATATAACGAGTATGAGTGCTGACTGTTTTAAAGTTGTTTGGGGAATATCTTCTTAGACATTGAGTACTTAATGGGGGGGGAGCACTCAAATCTGGCAAAAAAAGGCAACAGGAAAAATAAGTTGAGTCATGCACATTTTAAGGAACAGTACAATTAGCTGCCAACTATTACTAATCCCATCCCCTTTTGGGCAATGACTTTTCTTTGTAACCTTTCTTATAAACGCCTAAACAGAACAAAAATATTAATGTTGCCAAAGTTAAATTTGGTACATAATGGGTAACTATTTCCTGAACCTTTTAAAGGTTATTCACTTCCTCCTTTTTATTGTGTCACAACTCACTAGAGGTCCATTATTTATGTAGCATTCAAAGCACAAAAGTCTACAGGACTGCATTAAAAAACAAGAAACTCATGCAATATTATTCAAAATGGTTGACTCTGGAGAACATTATGCTGAGTGAAATATCCCAGTCACAAAAGGACAAATATTACATGATGCCACT
>NW_006399998.1:597141-604368 GCF_000299155.1 Elephantulus edwardii | reverse complement strand
TGCTGTTAGGGACCTCTCCAAAGTACTGAAGAGCAATGGTGTCTCTCTGGAGACTAAGGTGCATCTGATACAGGCCATGGTCTTTGCAATCACCTGTTATGCATCAGAGAGTTAGACAATGACTAGGGAGGTTAGAAAGAATTGATGCCTTTGAGCTGTGGTACTGGAGAAGAGTATTGAGGGTACTATGGACTGCTAGGAAAACAAACAGATTCATCCTGGAAAGGGTTAAACTGGGCGGCTCCAAAACAAAACAAAAAACTGGGTGGCTCCTTGAAGGGAAGGATTCTGAGGCTTCATCTGACATACTTTGGACATGTTGTAAGGAGGGACAGGTCCTTGGAGAGGGACATCATGCTTGGGAGGGTAGAGGGACAGTGCAGGAGGGGAAGGCCTTCTATGAGGTGGATTGATTCAGTGACTGGGGTAATTGTGATGGGCATATCAGAGACAGTGGGATTGGCACAGGACAGAGCAGAGTATAGGGCTGTTCTACATAGGGTCACTATGAGTCACAAGCGACTCAACAGCACATAACAACAGCAACAACAGTGTTCCCTTACTCTGTCTGCACAATAATATCTTCATGTAGGTTTCACACCAATCACAGTGCGATTGGCACAGGACAGAGCGGAGTTTAGGGCTGTTGTACATAGGGTCGCTATGAGTCGCAGGCGACTTGACGGCACATAACAACAACAACAACAGGTTTCACACAAGTGCAATTAAATGTTCTGGAATTTCCATTCTTCTCAATGTTCTGGTTTATATAAAATGGGCTGTTGTATTTTTTTTTTTTCATCTGATTTATTTTTCAAAATTTATTATTAATTTCAATGAAAATTTACCGAGACTTTGAATTTCCATTCACTCATTGTTGCACTTTTCTCCCCTCCCAACCCACTCCCCCAATACACTACCCTCTTGGAAAAGTAAAAGAAAAAGTCTTTCATTGTTTTACAATCCCTCCCCCCAGGTCCACTCCACTATGCAGCCTTCACTCTGGACTCCCGTCATGACAAAAGTACCTAATCACATAGACCTTTTAAACAGTTTTCTCCCTTATCTGTTTTAGTACAGTACACATTATTGAACCTATCTTTCTCAGTCTCCCCCCAACCCCGAGATCAGTCCTGTTTTACAACAGTGGCACCATGCTGTATTTGTCCTTTTGTGACTGAGATACTTCACTTAGCATAATGTCCTTCAGGGTCACCATTTTGAATAATACTGCATGAGTTCCTTGTTTTTCAATGCAGTGTAGCATTCAATTGTGTGACTATACCACAGCTTCTCTATCCATTTGTTTGTTGATGGGCACTTAGGTTGTTTCCAACCCCTTGCTATTGTGAACAAAGCCCCGATAAACATGGGTGTGCATGGGCTGTTGTATTTTTTATACTATTTACGAAGCTGTGTTTTTCTTTTATAAATTTTTTACTGTTGTAAAAATATAGATATAACACATTTGTCCATTCAACAATTTTCATGTGCATAATTCAGTAAAAACAATTACATTAATCATTTGGTGCAACCATCACCAATATTCATTGTCAAATTTGTCATCCCTGTGAACACAATCTCTATATTACCTAAAAATCTCTCCCTCTCTCCACCACTCTTACTCCAAGTAGTAAAATTTCTGTACTTTTCCTTATTCTCGATATTAATTTGCGAAATCATACAGTATCTGTCCTTGGTGATACACTAATTTCACTTAACATAAGATTTTCAAGGTTTATCTATGTTATGGCATAGTTTAGGACTCCATTTCTCTTTATAACAAAATGATATTCCATGCTTGTCCCACATTTGGTTTGTCCATGCCTCTGGAAACTCTATAAATGTGGAGAAATAATGAAAGTTATACAAGTGTTCAGGTCTTTTGTTCACAGGTTCGCTATGAGTTGTCTACTACTTAACAACAGCAAACTTGTTATTGTGGAATTCAGTATGAGATTCCTTCCTAAATTGTGAATCCACACACCCTTAAACAGAATGTCAAATGCTTTGTTCCAAGTTATCCACGACCAGATGTGTTCCAGATGTTCAGACTCAACCAGATTGTTGTGTTTTAAATAGCCTAGAAGAATGAACAGTTTCTGAACTGTATTTTTTAAAACATTCTAATTGCTATATCTCATTAGTATTATTATATGTAGATAAATGAACATTGAGTTCATTTGTTCATTTCTTTCACCCTAGAAGACAATGAATTTTTTTTTTTCTTACCTGACCTTTTTGGCCATGGTCTCTTAAAGTCCACAAAATTACTGGCTTAGAAAATAAGGTGCATAACATTCTTGCCCAGGATTGTATAGTGACTTTGTATAAAATTTGTCTGTGACCCATCAAGGGCATTGGTCAGTTTTGCCATCCTTCTATGCTTAAAAGAACCAATCTCATTCATTGTATTTTATAAAATTAATCACCATTGATCTCTGGCCACCGTTACCCAGTCTTTCCAGATCCCCACTGGATTTCCCATTTCCTTTACCCCCCACTCTCTCTACTTCCCGAATTGTGCAGCACTATGATTTCCCCCTGCCCATCCTCACTACTATTTTACTTCCTTGCTTGGATCCACATACACGTTTTACTAGTTATTTTTCTATTCCTAAAATAGTGGTGTTATGCAGAATTTGTCCTTATAAAACTGATGGAGTTTACTCAGCATAATGCTTTCCAGTCCCTCCCAAGTTATATAGTAATTTTTTACATCATTGCTCCTGGGTGCTGCATAGTATTCCATTGTGTGAATGTACCACAATTTCTCAATCCATTCAATTGAGAAACAATATGATTTTATAAAACATAATGAATGGGAAGGATTATATGAAACACAATATGAATGAAGAATAGTGCAAAACACAACGTATATGAACTTTGTAAGCAAACCAATAAAAAATTAAAAAAAATTAAAAACAGAAAAAAGCCAATTTTACAGATTAACATTGGGGGCACACTATAAGAAAGAGAACCAAGGACAGAGCATGTTGGTGGAAAATGGTGACAAAATGCGAAAGGTGACACTGACTGGTGAGAGCAGAGGCACATATTGCACTTGCTGCAGTGAGATTGCCAACCCACAGAGCGAGAGAGCGTAGTGCCCTTGAGCAGGCTTCCTGAGGAACTCCTGTGCCTCTGAGTGCTTATCAGTGCAGTTAAAGGAGTGTTAAGACTGACTGGAGCAGAACAGATGCCAGGCCTGAACAGAGACTGGTGGCTTCTCTTATTTCCAATTTGATTGTGATCCTGAATTGTAAACTATTACTTCTTTAATAGGTAGATCTGGTAGCAAAGTACTTAAGGAAATTGCACTGTTAACCCCAAAGGTAGTCAGTTTTAATCTACCAGGTCCTCTGTGAGAGGAAAATGGTCAGTGTCAATGTGTTTTACAGCCTCTGAAAACCTGTTGGAGGGTCAACCATGAATTAACTCTAACTTGAGAATGAGTTCTCTAGTAAACTCCTTTATTATGAATATGGTCTGTGAGTTCTGTGTGGTCATTGCAACAAATTGTGAAACTCAGTAAAGAAGTAGAGAATGTCGTAGTGGGGAGCTTGTGTTAGAGTTAGTACATAAGGGTGCAGAGTGAAGGTGTGTCTAACCTCTACCTCATAGGGATCAGCTTTGTGCTGATTCTGGTTTTACATCCGTAAGAGAAATACATGAAAAAGTGTAAGTGGAGTTCCTTCACCATGGTTTAGGAGGCAGTGCAATCCTCTGAGCTGTGCTCTTGTCCCAGATCAGGAGAATATTCTGTGTGTTTCCTACATGATAGTCTCCCATGAAAAGTCCAGGTTTGTTGCTGGGACTTCCAACAAGTCCCATGACTCTAGAAGCAGCTGTCCTCTCATTTGCTCTGTACATCCTCTAGAAGCTCCTGAGAAAAGTGCATAGAAAGTAAAATGCTTAAACTTGTGCATCTTCAAAGTTTTAATTCTATATGATAAAATAAAATATGATGGTTTGGAAAGCCACAGCTCTGTTGACTGAAGAATTAATGAAGATGTGAATGAGGATTATTTTATCAGTTATAATTTATTTTGAATCTACTATTAATGCTTTCTTATGTATGTTGTTGTTTTTGCGTGTTGTTGAGTTGGAAGTGACTCAGCTGAACTTCCAGTGGGGTTTTCAGAGGCAATAAATCACACAGGAGAAGACTTGTTCATCTTTCTCCCTTGGTGGATTAGAAACATGTCTTTGGATTAGCAATACAACTCTTTACCACTAATCCACCAAAGCTCTCTTTCTTATGTGTAGTTATTTTAATTTTATTTCATTAATTTTAATGAACATTTACAGAGATTTTGGGTTTTCATTCATTCAGTAATTTTCTTTTTTACAAAATTATATATGCATTTATGTATAATTTTGCATTCTGTAAAATCATACACTATAAAGAATAGCATGTGAGATAAACAATGTTAGGTTCAGACAACATTTATACAATTTTGTTATATGAGAACTGACTAAAATTTTTTATTTGTTATAGAACAATATCACACTTAATCTCCAGATGAAGATTATCCAAAATTTACTGGAACAGTGCACCAACAGAGAACTACCAGAAATACAGATCAGGTTTAGAAGAAGCCTTGATACAAGATATTTTCGCCAACGCCTGATGGATCGTGGCAGAAAGCAAAGGGTACGAGAGGAATGTCTGTGTTTCATTGACTATGCAAAGGCATTTGAGTGTGGATCACAACAAACTGTGGCTGACGAGGGAGAACTGATTGCTTCAGTCAGGAAAGTAGTGTGTCCAGGATACATCCTGTCTCTATACCTTTTCAATCCATATGCAGAACAGATCATTTGGGAGGCTAGACTTGGGACTTTATGAGGAGAAATGTGGCATCAGGATTGGATGAAAACTCATTAACAACCTGTGTTATGCAGATGACACACCATACAGAAACTGAGGACCTGAAGCATTTACTGCAAAAGGTCAAAGACTGCAGTCTTCAGTATGGATTGAAGCTCAACATCAAAAACACAATGATTCTCACCACTGGGTCAATTGGCAGCACTGTGATAGATGGAGAAGAGATTAAAGTTGTTAACAACTCCGTAATCAACAGTATAGGTACCAGCAGTTAAGAAATCAAATGTCAGGAACCTCTCAAAAGTGCAGAAGAGCAATGATGTTAGTCTAGAGATTAAGGCTCACCTGATGCAGGCATTGCCTTCACAATTACTTGCTATGCATTAGAGAGCTGGACTATGACCAAAGATGATAGAAGAATTGATGCCTTTGAGTTTTGCTGGAGTAGAGTATTGAACATACCATGGACTGCCAAGAGAACAAATAGGTTTATCCTGGAGAGGATGAACCCAGGCTACTCCTTGGAGCCAAGGATTTTGAAGCTCTGTCTCACATACTTTGGGCATGTGGCCAGGAGAGGCCAGTCTTTGGAGAAGGGCATCATGCTTGGAATGGTGGAAGGACAGCACATGAGAGAAAGATCCTGCATGAGATGGATTAAAACTGTGACTAGGGTAATAGGGGCAGGTGAAACTGGCTCAGAAGAGGACAGAGTTTAGAGCTATTGTACATAAGGTCACGATGAATGGCAGCCAACTCGATGGTACATAACAACAACAATTTACATATATGTTGTTATATATCATTGAGCCAGAAACTGGCTCATAGGTGACCGACCTTTCAGCGTTTTTTTCAGAGGCAGCACATAGCATGGGAGGAGATTACACATCTTTGTCCCTTGAAGCAGCTGATCGATTTGAACCATGTGCCTTTGGGTTGGCAGTGTAATTTCTTGTCACTAAGCCACCAGAGCTCCTTACACACATAAAAATATATAACGATGTTGTTGTTGTTGTTATGTGCTGTTGAGTCGTTTGTGACTCATAGTGACCCTATGTAAAAGAGCCCTAAACCCTGCTCTATCTTGTGCCAACCTCACTGTCTCTGATACACCTACTCCCATCACCCCAGTCACTGAATCGATCCATCTCATTGAGAGTCTTCCTCTCTTGCACTGTCCCTCTACCCTCTGAAACATGATGTCCCTCTCCAAGGATGGGTCCCTCCTTGCAACATGCCCAAGGATGTCCAACGAAGCTTCAGAATCCTTGGCTCCAAGAGGCAGCCTGGTTTCACCCTTTCAAGGACAAACCTGTTTGTTCTCCTAGCAGTCCATGGTATATTCAACACTCTTCTCCAGCACCACAGCTCAAAAGCATCAATTTTCTTTCTATCATCTCTAGTCATTGTCCAACTCTCTGATGCATAGCACGCAACTGTGAAGACTATGGCCTGATCAGGAGCACCTTAGTCTCCAGCCTGACATCATTGCTCCTCAGTACTCTGGAGAGGTCCCTGACAGCTGACTTTCCCAATGCAGTTCTCTTGATTTCCTGGGTACTGGTACCAAGAATGTTGATTGTAGAAACAAGCAAACGAAAACGGTTAACAATCTCAAACTCTTCACCATCCATAATGATGCTGCAAATTGGCCCAGTCAGTGGTGAGAATTTCTGTTTTCTTGATGTTGAACTTCAATCCATATTGAAGGCTGCAGTTCTTGACCTTCTACAGAAAGTGCTTCAGGTCCTCCTCAGTTTCAGCAAGCAGGGCTGTGTCATCTGCATAGTGCAGGTTGTTGATGAATCTTCCTCCAACCCTGATGATTCCTCCTTGTACAGCCCAGGCTCCCAGATAATTTGTTATGCATACAGATTGAAAAGGTAGGATATAGGATACATCCCTGTTGGACACCCTTCCTAATTTTGAACCATGCAGTGTTTCCTTGCTCTGTTCTGACAACTGCCTCCTGGTTCAAGTATAGGTTTCATATAAGCACAATCAAATGTTCTGGGATTCCCATTCTTCTCAGAGTTAGCCACAGTTTGTTGTGAGCCATACAGTCAAAAGCTTTTGCATAGTCAATGAAACCCAGATAGATATTCCTTTAGTATTCTCTGCTTTCTGCCAAGATCCATCTAACATTAGCTATAATATCCCTAGTACCATGGCCTCTTTTAAACCCAGCCTGCACATCTGACAGTTCTCTGCTGACATTTTTGGATAATTTTCAGCAGAATCTTGCTTATATGTGATATTAATGATATTGTTCGATAATTTCTGCACTCTGTCAGGTCATCTTTCTTTGGAATGAGAACAAATACTGATCTCTTCCCCTAATTCGGCCAGGTGGCTGTCCTCCAGATTTCTTGGCACAATTTAGTGAGCACATC
>NW_006399998.1:588469-597041 GCF_000299155.1 Elephantulus edwardii | reverse complement strand
GAGGGACAATACAGGAAAGAAGGAACCTGGATGAGACGGATTGACACAATAACAGATAAAGAGGGTAAGTGTGTCAGAGACAATGAGATTGAAACAAGGTTCAGAGCTATTGTGCATAGTTTCACTGTGAGTTATAGTCAACTCCCTGGCACATAAAACAATTATGTGTGTGTGTGTGTGTGTGTGTGTGTGTGTGTGTGTGTGTATTTAAATTTTTAAATGCTTCACACATCATTGTTTGTCCCTGACAAATTTAGTTATGAATTGATTACAAAGGTCTTTGGGAATATGAATGCTTTTTTTTAAAAAAATGGTTGTGGTTTTGGTTTGGTGTTTTTTCCCTTTTTCCCCCTCCTGACATTAATAGCATGTTCCTAGTTCAAAATATTTTTAAAAATCAGATGCTATCAGAACTTTTCATTTGAAAAGCAAAAGAAGGGTGAATACACAATTAAGAGAATACTATGTGGTAACTTTCCTTTTCAGCATCTAGAGGAAAATGACAGATGGTTTTGATCTTCCCTGGGCCTAAACAAAGCTTTGAGAGACAAGTTTGGACCTTATACTAATAGAACTCCAAAGGTACTTCCACAGTCACAAACTTGAAACATCCTTCCCTTCTGTCTTCAACTGATTTCCATCTCTAAATGTCCGCAGTAACTTTCCCACAGGCAAGATACACCTCTGAGGACACTAAACATTATTTCCCATTTCTCTAAGAGTGCAACTAAATTGTCTTTTTAATGTTTATCATTGTTTTGGTGCTTGGATTTTTGTTTTTCTTCTTGTACAATGTCATTCACATTATCTTTTAATTTGTTAGTGCCATGGTGTCTGTCATGCAAGTCTCAGACGCAAAGATTATAGCTCAAAATGAGTGTCACAAAGAATCTTTGATTCTTCTTCCACTCCATTTAATGATCACAAGGGCAAGGACATACTACTTTGAAGTTTTCTTCTATGTTGTAAAATGTAAATAACCACCTTCTACATCTTATCAATGCAATAAAATAGAAAATATTGAGGGAAGCCTGCCTGTTAATGGTTAGTTTTAAAGAAATATACAATGACATAAAACACTGTTCCAAAAGGGCCAGTAAGACCTTATAAAAATTAATCTAATATGGAACATAACCACTTAGAATACAAAGCTTTAATTTGTAATACTGTAGTGGAAAGAAAAACAGACATCAAGTTCCTTTATTTTTATCAATCTGTGAAAGTTATTGATTTCTCCTCTAAAATTTATAAGAATCATATCAATAACATCTCTCAGAAAATGCTTCAACAGCTTTGCAAAATCATTCCTATTTATTTCTCTCTAAATCTATGAAAAACATTAACTTATTAATAGTACTACATGTGGATCATAGTATTAGTTTTAGAAACAATTATAACAATATACATACATATTTCTAGGATATACATTTCCACTCTGGATAGGAGTAAAATTCTGTGTTAATATCTAATCACAGATTGTACATTGTGAAGTTAAAGGTTAATACTCCAGTTTTCAAAGAGCTACTCCAAAATGTGTCAGTGTTAAAAAGTAAGAGATGCCTAAATTTTGCATTAAAATTTTGCATAAACTTTAAGGAAACAAAAATTAACACTAAACATCTCCATTTTATTATAATCTAGTAAGGAAAACAGGAATTTATTTTTTTAAAAAACATATTTTTACAATTGTTATTTTATATCTCTAGAGAAAGGTCAGTGATGGAGTAGATGATCCTCAATGAGATGGATCGAAACAGTGACTATAACAATGACTCAAATGTGGTCGAGAGGATGAGATGCCACAGCATAGGGTAGGTTTCAGATCTGGTGTTCATAGGGTCACTATGACTAGTACTTGAAGGCACCTAACAACAACATAAATAATTATTTGTTAGATAAATAAAGCACATATATCTAATAAATATATAACGTGTTGTTATATTAAAATACATATTAATATCTGTGTTTATATAGCAAATACATATATTGTGTTATGTATATTTTGTAGTGTGCTGTCAAATACAAACACACATACATTGTTATATATATTTGTTATGTACATACAGGCTCAGTTTTATTTTCCCTGATATACTGTCCTTTGCAACCTTTTAATTCGGGGCTTTCAAGAAACCAATTTTACTAAGATTAAATATCTGATTCAGAAACTTTCATTACTTTTTTAAACATAGAGGAAAATATCTTTTCTCAGCTACTTGGTTTTATAGATTCACCAGATAGCCTAACAATATAGACCACATAGCGATTTTGAAACCACAAGCCCAGCCCTGTTTACACCAAAAGAAAACTATTTTGCATATTTTTCACCTTTATTTTTCCTAAAGAGTTCATATATTACAAAGATTTTTCTCTTTAAATATGGAAAACGTTTGCCACTATCACATAAAGCAATCAGTTGTGTTTAAGCCAAATCAGCTTCAGGATCTGAGTTGTTTTTGCCTTTACACCGAATCACATGTGAGCTAGTTTACATTAAATGTACTAGCAGGACAGATGGCATACTTGCTTATCTGAGAGATTTAGGGAATATGGCATCCTTAGAATAGTACACCATTTCTGTTCTGCCTTTTTTGCCCATTTTCTTTAATCCTTTCCTTGTGTTTTTGAGTTCCCCTCCTCCTCTCTCTTCACAATCCAAGACCAAGTGTGTTAAATTAGTTAGGGTTATTCTCTACTGCATACAAAATCCTCCCCAAAATGAAGTAACTTAAACAAGAAGACACTGATTTTTTCTCATGCAAAAAAAAAAAGTCCTTAAGATTGTTCCATGATCCAAAATCCTTACATACGTTAGCCACATTCACACCCACATTCCAGACAGCAGGAAAGAACAGATGGCTAAAGAGGCACAGCTTCCTTCCTTTAAGGAAATCTTTCAGAATTCTCACTGCATACTTACAATTACAGCTCATTGGCTCTATTTAGCTAAAAGAAGATTTAAGAAATGTTGGGTTGGAGCCAAACATATGGACCAGCACAGTGACTGCAATAATGGGCTGGGGATGGTGGGAGAGCGTAAGAATGGCACTGGACAGGCAAGGTTTCCAACTGAATTTATTCTTGTTTGTTTGTTTTTTAAAGAGGCATATGCTTTTATAATTTAATTATTGATATTAGTCTTCTCCATATCATTCTATTATATTCTTTTTCTCTGGAATACTCACGAACTTATCATTAGTAAGATCATATATATTGTCAGATTGCTGGAATGTTTAAACATCAATTATATGTATTGAAAGAAAAGAACATTAACATTACTTTCATATATAATAGCAAAGACCGCTGGTGTCTTTGTGACAAGGAATTACACTGCCAACCCAGAGGTAAGCAGTTTGAATCTACCAGCTTCTCAAAAGGAGAAAACGGAACAATCTCCTCCTGTGTAATTTACTGCCTCTGAAAACCTGCTGGAGGATCAGCTATCAGTTCTGACTTGATGGTACACAACAACATAACAGTAGTCATTCTCATTAATTTTAGTTGTATGTTGAATTTATTCCTAATGCTTTCTTACATATAGTAATTTTCTTTTTGTTAAATGGTATATACATTTACATCTAACTTTCCAATTTGTAAAAATTGAACTAAAAATACTAGAGACTATGAGATAAAGAGTGCTTGGGCCAGACAACATCTATACAACTTTGTAGCATTGTTGTTGTTATTATGTACCCTCAAGGGGCCTTTCACTCATAGGGGCACTTTGTACAGTAGTTCTGAATTTTGTCCTATCCTGATCCAATCTCACTGTCTCCAACTCCCCTGTCCCTTTTACTCCAGTCACTGTTATCAATTCATCTCATCCAGGGGTTTCTTCTTCTGCATTGTCCACCATCCTTCCAAGCATGATATCCTTCTCCAAGGATTGGTCCCTCCTGGCAACATACCCAAAATATGTGAGATAGAGTTTCAAAATCTTTTCCTCCAGAGAGCAAATTGGTTTCACTATCTCCAGAACAGGCCTATTTTTTTTTTCTCTTGGCTGTCCGTGATATGTTCAAGACTCTTCTCTAGCATTACAACTCAAACTGAGGCATCAATTCTTCTTCTGTCATCGTTATTCATAGTCCAGCTGTCTGGTATATAGCAAATAACTGTGAAGTCCATGGCCTGGATCAGGCACACCTTGTGACATATTTGCACTTTGGCACTCTGAAGAGGTCCCTGACTTTCCTAGTCCAATTGTAGACCCAAGCAAGTTGTAATTGTTGAAAATCCCAATCTCTTCTCCATCTATCATGATGCTGCCAAGTGGCCCAGTGGTGAGAATCTTTGTTTTCTTGATATTAGACATAAATTCATATTACAGATTACAATCCTTGATCCTTTGCAGCAAATGCTTCAGGCTTTCCTTAGGTTCAGCAAACAAGGTTGTATCATCTGCATATTTTGGTTGTCGATGAGTCTTCCTCCAATGCTGATGCCACATTTTACCTCATAAAATCAGCCTCATAAATTATCTGTTCCAGATAGAGATTGAAAAGGTATGGAGACATACCTCCTTATCCAATGAGCACAAAAATTAAGTATTCTGGAATTTTCATTCTTTATAATGTTAGCCACAATTTGTTGTGATCCACACAATCAAATGCATTTGTTTAGTCAATGAAACACAGAACAAGTATAAAATAAAAATTAAAAAGAAAAGACAAAGTTCTGTTTTGTTGTTCATAGTGTCATTATGAGTTGTACTTGACTGAGTGGTACATAACAACAACAAAAATTCTTAATAAAATCTGCAAAGTAAGTCTACTATGCAAATTCACACAATAACAGTTTTTGTGATGAATAGACAGGCATTTCTGAGGAGTCATTATTATGATGATCACACTATCATAGCACATAAGGGCATTAAAAAACAAGACTGTTTACTTCCTCTACTTTAGATAAACTCAACTAAGCCACAAAGCCACATCCTACTCAATGACAGGCAGTCACCCTCCGCTGCTATTAGCAGTAGGTACCAGTTAGACAGACTCCTCCCCATAAGAAATTGGGAAGTACTTTGATAATGAATGGCTAGAGCTGTTAGAACAACCTTCCTCCTCATCTGACAAATATGCTTTTGTCATGGACCTACATACAACTATAAATGATGTTGTTGTTGAGTGTTGTCAAGTATGACTAATAGCAACCCTATGACAAAAGATCTGAACCCTGTTCTGTAACTATCATTGTTCCTCAAAAGTGTTTCCAAAGGTATGTTGTTTAGAAAGTGGATGCCAATCCTGCTTCCAAGCCTGTCTTAATCTGGGAGCTCCACCCATGAGTAACAGTCCACCATGAGTAACCATTATGGTATTTGACACACCAGTTGCCCATTGTTTGGAATCCCGACGTTATCCCCGGTACAGCAAACTGACAGACTAGTGGTGTACCATTTAGAAGAATGTTCTTCTCAAACATAATTAATACCAAGCCTGAGGGCTGTAGGCCCGAGGGCCCAAAGGACTCTTAAGTGCAAAGGCCCACCCACCAGGTTCTAATTAACTTAAACAAGAGTCTTCCAGCCCACAGCTGATTGTTAGCTAAATCCAGGCAACCAATCAGCTCACATATGATATGAAGGAAATAAAAAACACACACCAGTTTACACTCCGACTTTCAACTAAAACAAGAGAACCTATCCTATAGAATCCAACTGCTTCACACTTTTGTGGACAAACTGAACACTTAGTCATGGCCCAACTGATATTTAAAACCAACTGTAAATACAAATTAAAAAATATATATGGAATAAAAATTGGCAGAATGTCAAGGAGAAATAGATGAATCCTCATCTATATATTGTTGTTGTTGTGTACCATTGAGTGGAACTAACACATAGCTGACCCTCCAGTGGGTTTTCAGAGGCAGTTAATCAAATGGGAGGTGACTGCCCATCTTGCTCCCATCAAACAGCTGAGGGATTTGAACCAAGTGCCTTTAAGATTGAAGCACAGCTTCTTACCATTAGGCCACCAGACCTCTCTTATAACTACATATTATGAACTGTCAAAAGAACAAACAAGTTTATCTTGGAGGAAGGACAACCAGCGTGCTCCTTAGAGGCAAATATGGTGAAATTTTGCCGCATGTGATTTGGACATGTTGTCAGGAGGGGCCAATTCTTGGAAAAAAGACATCATACTGTCACAGGTAATGGGTCGGAGAAAGAGAGGAAGACTCTCAATGAGATGCATTGACTCAGGGACTACAGCAGTGAACTTGAGTATAACAGAGACTGCAAGCATCGTGCAGGATAGGGCAAAGTAAAAGTCTGTTGTAAACAATATTTTGCATCTCTTTTATAGCTAGGATTTTTGAGCATTTCTTCATGTGTTTGTTTACCATCTGAATGTCTTCTTTGGTGAAGTGTTTGTTCATATTTTGGGCCCATTTTGCAATTGGGTTACTCAGCTTTATCTTGTGGTGGTGCTCAAGTATTTTATAAATTCTAGATATAAGTCCCTTATCTGACATGTCATTACCAAATACTTTTTCCCAATCTGTGGCTTCCCTTTTTATCCTGTTGGAGAAGCTTTTGGATGTGCATAGAGATTTGATTCTTAGAAGGTCCCATTCATCAATTTTGTCCTCTCTCCATTGTAGATTTTTTCAGGATGCTTGGAAGACTATTTATGTTGTGGTTAGGACTTCTGGGGTTTTTCCAAGCTTTTCTTTAATGAAGTTTATAGTTCTTGGTTTTAGTCCTACGTCCATGATTCACTTTGAGTTGGTTTTTGTGTATGGAGTGAGGTATGGATCTTGCTTGAGTTTTCTGCAGATAGTTTTCCAATCTGCCAACATCATTTGTTAAAAAGGCTGTTGTTTCCCCACTTAAACTGATTTCATCTCCTTGTTAAAAATCAGTTGACCAGGGTAGATGGGCTGATTCTGGATTCTCAGTTCTATTCCATTGATTTATGTGTCTGTCATTGTACCAGTACCATGCTGTCTTAACCACCATGGCAGTGTAGTAGGATTTGAAATCAGGGAGTGAGATGCCTCCTACTTTATTTCTCCTTTTAAGGAGTGCTTTGCTTACTCTGGGCCTCTTTCCATTACAAATGAAACTGGATATTGCCTTTTCCATCTCATTGAAAAATGGAATTGGTATTTGTATTGGGATTGCATTGAACATGTAAATTGCGTTTGGTAGTACTGTCATTTTTCACAATATTGAGTCTTTCTATCCAAGAGGAAGGAATATTCTTCCATTTCTCCAGGTCTCTTTTTGTTTCTTGTAGTAATGTTTTATAATTTTCTTTGAATAGGTCCTTTGTGCTCCTGGTTAGATTTACTCCCAAGTATTTAATTTTGTGATTAGTTATTGTGAAGGGTTTTTTTTCCCCCCTTAGCTTCATCTCTGCATTCTCTTTGTCACCATAGAGAAATTCAACTGACTTTTCTATGTTGATATTGTATCCTGCCACTTTGCTGAATTGGTCAATTATGTCCAGAGGTTTTCTTGCTGAATTTTTAGGGTTTTCCAAGTATACTATCTTATCATCTGCATAGAGAGATAATTTTACCTCCTTTTTGCCAATTTGGATACCTCTTATTTCCTTCTCTTGCCTTATTGCCATCACTAGGAATTTCAATACAGTATTAAATAAGAGACGTGATAGTGGGCATCCTTGCCTAGTCTCTGTTCTTAAAAGGAATGTCTTTAATCTCTCTCCATTGAGAATAATGTTGGCTCTCAGGTTTGTGTATATACTTTTTACTATGTTGAAGAAATTCCCCTCTATTCCTAATTTGTTGAGTGTTTTAATCAGGAAAGGGTGTTGGATTTTGTCAAAGGCCTTTACTGCATCAATTGATAGGATCATGTGGTTCTTATTCTTTGCTTTGTTTATATGATGAATTACATTAATTGTTTTTCTTATATTGCTGAGCTGTTATGAATCTCACTTGGTCTTGCTAAATTATTTTTGATGAATCATTGGATTTATTGGCCAGAATTTTATTCAGTATTTTTGCATCTATGTTCGTAAGAGATATTGGCCTACACCCATGTTTATTGCAGCTTTGTTCACAATAGCAAAGAGTTGGAAACAACCTAAGTGCCCATCAACAAATGAATGGATAGAGAAGCTGTGGTATATCCACACAACAGAATACTATGCTGCATTGAAAACCAAGGAACATATTATTCAAAATGGGTGACCCTGGAGGAAATTATGCTGAATGAAATAACTCAGTCACAAAAGGACAGATACTGCATAGTGCCACTGTTGCAAAACAGGACTGACGTTGAGGTTGGGGGAAAACTGACAAAGATGGGTTGAATAATGTATACTGCATTGAAACAGATGAAGGAGAAAACTGTTTAAAAGGTCTATGTGACTAACTATTATTGTCATGACAAGAGTCCAGAACAAAGGCTGCATAGTGGAGTGGACCTGGAGGGAGGGACTGTAAAACAATAAAAGACTTTCTTTTTCTTTTCAAAGAGAAGAGTAAACTGGGAGAGGTGGAGAAGGGTGGGCAGGGAGAAAAGTGCAACAAGGAATGAATGAAAATCCAAAGTCTCTGTAAATTTTTATTAAAATTAATAATTTTTTAAAAA
>NW_006399998.1:581940-586619 GCF_000299155.1 Elephantulus edwardii | reverse complement strand
CCACATTTCTCCTCATAGAGCCCAGCCTCCCGGATAATCTGTTCTGCATATAGGTTGAAAAGGTATGGAGATAGGATGCATCCCTGGCGTAGGCCCTTCCCAATTTTGAACCATGCAGTGTTCCCTTGCTCTGTTCTGACAACGGCCTCCTGGTCCATTTCCTCTAGGTTTTCATAATTGTTGAGTACAGTTTTTCATAATATTCCAATGTTAGCCTTTTAATATTAGTTGGTTCTGTTATGATGTTGCCTGTTTCATTTCTTATTCAGATTATTTGTCTCTTTTCCTTTGTTAGTTTTGCTAGTAGTTTGGTGATTTTATTGACCTTTTAAAAAAAACCAACTCTTAGTTTTATTTATGGTTTAAACTGTTTTTCTGTATTCTGTTTCATTTATTTCTGCTCTAATTTTTATAATTTCAGGTTTTTTATAGGTTGTTGAGTTTTCTTGCTGTTCCTTTTCAATTTGTTGGAGATATTGGGTTAGAGTGTCAATGGTAAATTTTTTGTGCCTTTTGATATGTTTGCTTATTGCTATAAATTGTCCTCTGTTCACTGCTTTGGCTGCTTCCCAGAGGTTTTGGCAAGTGGTGTTTTCATTGTCATTTGAAGAAATTTTTTAATTTAATTTTTTATTTTTTTCTAGAGCCCACTCATGTTCCAACAAGGTATTGTTCAGCTTCCAAATGTGTGGGGTTATTTTCTCCTTTATCTTCTTGTTATTAATTTCTAATTTTGTAGCATTGTGGCCTGACAAAATTATTTGTTTTATATTTTTTTAAAAATTTATTGATGCTTGCCTGGTGACCTAAAATGGAAAGTATATACTGTGGGGTTTTGGGGTGCATTAGCCTATAAGTATCTATGAGATCCTGTTGGTTTTTTGTGTGGTTTCATTCTTCAGTGTCTTTGTTGAGTTTCTTTCTGGTAATTCTATATTTTCTTGAGAGTGGTGTATTGAAGTCTCCAAGTATTATAGTAGCGTTGTCTATTTCCTTTTGCAGTTTTGTTAATATTTGTTTTATATATTTCTCAGGTCTTTCATTTGGTGCATAGATATTTATTCTTGTTATGTCCTCTTGTTCTATTGACACTTGAAGCATTATGTAGTGACCTTCTTTGTCCTTTATGATGGTTTTTGCATTGAAATTTATTTTATTAGAGATTAATATCACTACTCCTGGGTTTTTGTTGTTGTTGTTGCCATTTGCTTGGTATTTTTTTTCACCTTTTTTTTTTTAGTTTTTCTTTATCTTCACTTTTCAGATGTGTCTCTAGCAGATAACATATTGATGGATTTTGGGTTTTTATGCAGTCAGCTACTCTTTTTCTCTTTATTGGTGCATTTAGACCATTCACATTCAGTGTGATTATTGAGAGGCAAGATTTTAACGCTATCATTTTGTTGAGTTCTTTTTGGTACTGCTAGTTACTTTGACCCATCCTGATTTCTTTGGCACTTCTATGAGAAGAACGTCTCTCAGTGTTTCCTCCAATGCTGGTCTTATTTTTTACAAACTCCTTTAGGTTCGGTTTTTCTGGGACTATCTTGATTTGTCCTTCATATTTGATGGACAATTTTGCTGGGTACAGTAATCTTGGTTGGCAGTTGTGTTCTTTGACTTGTTGTGTTCAATATATGTCATTCCACTTTCTTCTTGCTTGCATGGTTTCTGCTCAGAAATCTGCCCTTCATCTTATCTGCTCTCTTTTATAGTTTACTTTCTGTTTCTCCCTAGCTGCTTTTGTAATTCGCTCCTTCTATTTGCTTCTGGCAAATTTGACTATGATATGTTTTGATGTTTTTCTTTTGGAGTCTATTTTATATGGTGTTCATTCAGCTTCTTGAACATATATTCTTTCATTCTTCAATATGGCTGAGAAGTTGTTTTCTAGTCTTCCACAACTTTTTCAGTGCGTTTGCTTGCTTCTTCCTGTTCTGGGATTCCGATGATGTGCATGTTATTTCTCTTGATGGTGTCCCACATTATTCTTAGGTTTTCTTCTTTTTCCTTCTTTTTTGATTCTGCTTTTTCCTCTAGCTGATTAATGATGACAATTCTTTCTTTTATATCACTGGTTCCATCTCTTCAACTTTGTTCATGTGTCCCGCCACCATGCTGACAGCATCTGAAACCTTGGACCTCATATTCTGGATCATGGTGTCTTGCTTTTCCATTGCCTCTAATGCCTTGTTAATTTTATCTGCATTGTTTTGGATAGTTTTTTTTTTTTTTAAGTTCCTTTTGTTTTTGCTTTCAGTGTCCTATAATTCTTCAAGTTTGTTTTTCACCCATTGAAAATATTCATTGTTCTTTTGAACTCTGTGTCAGAAAGTGCCATCAGACTTTTCTGCCTTCAGGAAATCCATTGCTACTGTGTCACTTTTTGGGGGTGATATCTTGCTTTGGGCTTGTGTGGGGAGTGAGGTGGTCTGCTTCTTTCGGGACTTTGCTGTGGTAGAGATTATCATGCATGAGGGTATAGCTGGTTCTTCATCTGACATAATTGCTCCAGAAGAAAACTTTCCCAACTGGGCAGGCACACAAGCAGATGCACGAAGGGTGGGTGCACTTGCAGACACACATGTGGGGGGAGGGTGATGTGCACGAAGATGTACAAGGGAGGAGTGTGTGTGGGAGACCTGAATGGGAAACCAGGAAGTCTTGGTTTTCCCCTCAAGAACTGGGTCTGCCACCCCAGTCGAGCTCCAGATGTCTCACTCCTTCCTACTTAAGGTGATGAGGTCCCACAATTGGTCCAGCAATCATCCGTGATCCCTTCTAAGTACCTCACTCAATTTTCCACTGTCCTGCTTGCTCCTGCTGAGTGAGTCTCTTTGAGGCTCCCTGCTCCCTGCTATGGCTTGCTGCACCCCACCAAGGCTCACTGTACCCGGCAGTGCTTGCTGCATCCAGCTGATGCTTGCAGCTTCCGTGGCTCTCATATGTCTGTGTTAGTCCACAGCAAAGTTTTGAGCAGCACCTATATATTTGTGCTCTCTTGCCAAGAGAACCAGTTTGATCCCCAAAGTACTTGTTTCGTCCTGGCAGGTGGGTCCCACAGCGGCTAGGCTGACAGCTTTTGGCTGGGACTCAGCTGGCTTTGTGTGGTTCAAATTCCAGCTCTCAGGCCCGTCTCCTGGCTGAGCTGGGTTCTGGCTGCTTGCTTCTGGTGGGTGGGTCCCACAGAGTCTCAGATGGCGGCTTCAGGCTGGGCCTCAGCTGGAGGCTTTCTCTCAGGCCAACAGTTCGTTGCTTCTGTGGCTCCCAAACTAATTATTTTAATAAAAGTTCTGAATCAAATTCCTACTGTGTGTTGGTCCCTCTGCCGCCTCATTGGTCCCTCCATTTCTTTTCATTTCTTAGATGTGTCTCTTGTATACAGATATTGACGGTCTTTGTTTTTTCATCCATTCTGCTAGTTTTTTTCTTGATTGGTACCTTTCGTTCATTCACATTGTGATTATCTGTAGGCCAGGTTTGGTTTTTTAAAAAGAAAATTTTTATTTTATACAGGTTTGCTTATAAAGTTCTTGTACATTGTTTTTTCACAACAAATCTTTCCCATTTCCTTTACCCACCTCTCCCTCGACCCTTCGAATTGTGTGAACTTATGATTACCCCTCCCATCCTTGCTCATTTGTACTCCTCTGTTCCCACTCTTCCCCACTCCTTGGATTCTCATACTCACATTTTACTAGTTATCTATTTCTAAAATAATGATCTTATACAGTACTTGTTCTTATGGGACTGAATTAGTTAACTTAGGATAATGCTCTCCAGTCCCTCCCAAATGAGGTAGTGATTTTAAAAATCATTGCTCCTGCAATGCTGCATAGTATTCCATCATGTGAATGCACCATAATTTCCCAATCCATTAGACTGTGGTTAAACATTTGGCCTGTTTCCATGTTCTTCTTATGGTGAATAACCCTGCTATGAATATTGGTGTACAAATCTGCGTTTGTGCCTCCGTTCTAATTTTCTTGGGACATATTCCAAGCTAAGTCATATGGAATTTCTGTGTTCAGCTTTTTTAGGAAATGGACAGGCCAACTTTTGTCTTTCACGTTTTACTCTTTCTTTTTAGTAATTTCTTGTTACTGTGGTCCATTCACTTTCCTTTGGTGTCTCTGTGTAAAGGACTTCTCTCAAAAGTTCTTGAAGATTTGGTATTGTTTTCACAAATTCCTTAAGCTCTTTCTTTTCTGCAAAAGATGTGATTTCTCTTTCATATTTGATGCAGAGATTTGCTGATTATAGGGCTCTTGGTTGTCAACTGTCTTCTTTCCACTTTCTGTATATGCTATCCCATTATCTTCTTGGTTTCTGCTGAAACATCAGAACTTAATCAATTGCTTTTCCTTTGTAACAGACTCTTTGTTTTTCTTGTACTGCTTTTAGTATTTTATCCTATTTTATATAGGAGAATTTGACTATGATTTGTCTTGATATTTTTCTTTCTTTTTGGGTCTAGTTTATTTGGTGTTTGCTGAGCTTCTTGAATGTGGATGTCTTCATTCTTCATAATGCCTGTGAAGTTTCTTCTAGTACATCATCCACAGTTTTCTCAGTGATTTCCCTGTGCTTTTCATAATCTGAAAATCCAATCATACATATGTTACTCCTTTTGATATCTTTCCACATGATTCTAATATTTTCTTGATTTTCTTTTTTTT
>NW_006399998.1:562868-581245 GCF_000299155.1 Elephantulus edwardii | reverse complement strand
ATTTTATTTTTTTTTCTTTTCCAGCTACATGTCTCTGGAGTGTTCACTTTCTTAGTGGTTTCCATTGTTTCTTCCATCATTTCACCTCCTTCTATTGCTGTTCAAATAGCTCTACATTGCTATTTTTCTTCTGCTTCTTTGCCTCTAGGTTATTGGCTTCCATTGTTTCTTTACCATTCTATCTTTCACCATACTTTCATTCATAGATATTTGAATGTTTCCATATCAACATATATCATCTGCCTTCTTGACTTTGGGGTACTTATTGTGTCTGCAATAGTCTCTGCTTTATTATTTTTTTTAAGAAGCCTTAATTTGTTTTTTACATAGTGTTTGAAGCTTCCTGCTGTTTTCTTGACATTTTGTGACATTTTACTTGGTATGTGTAAGGCTGTTTCTATTGTGTCTGTGTAAGTTGTTGCTGGTTCTTGTCTTTATGATGTTATTGATTAGTTGGCAGGTTAAAATATTCGATATTTGTGGTGAGTCACAACTGTACTGAAAGTACTTTCTGGGAAAATTTGCCTTTCTTAAAGTCCTTGAGGTTCTTGCTGGTCTGCACTGCAGCCCTGCAGGAATCTTGCCTTGATATAGTCCCCTGTTCCTTACTCTTTTGTCCTCCTTCATGTATGATTTGACTTAGTGGTGTAAGACTAGGTGCTCCTCTCCAGCAGTTTTCTCATACACCTTTTCCCCTGATGCTTAATGTCTTCCTTTGTTTCTGGGGTGGGGAAGGTCAGGACTGTCAGCTCAAGCTGCTTGTGTATAGGAGGGTCTCAAGTCAGCACTCCCTTTTACAGAAAGTGGAGAAATTCTTTCCCCTGCTTATACTTCTATGTCCCAAACTTTCTTGTCCTGTTTGGTCCCTGAGATGGCCCTGTAACCACAGAAGCAAGGATCCCTAGGAATGCCTCAGTCCCATCTCCCCACAAGCACTGGAGAGTGCAGGACAGCCTCAAGTCTGCCCTCCCTCCCACAGAATGAGACATAGTTAACTTGACGATATTTAACAACATAGTAAAAGTTTACTGAAACTCAGAAATCAAATATCAAAGTGGAAATAGTGGAAAAATAGAAAGTTCAAACAACACATTGATTTTTAACATAATGAAAAGACATAACCCACCTCTTAATAAATAGAAAATTCAACTTCATTTTGAAACCCAAAGGGAACACTCACTCAAACTGATGCTACATTAGGTCACATTTAAAAAAAAAAATCTCCAAATACGTCTAAAGAGCAGAATTCCTGTAAGACACATACTTTGATGAGAATGTGATAAATGTATTGCTTGTTTATCAAAGGAAGATGAAATCACTGGCAGCTTCAATCCTTTTTCCATCTATCACAGTGTTGACTGCTGGTTCTGTGGTGAAAATCTTTATTTTCTTCATGTTGAGATGCAATCCATACTGAAGGTTTCAGTTCTTGATCTTAACTCCTCTTCACTTTTGATGGCACCTAACAACAATATTAACAACCAGTAAACATAATTATTTTTTTTTACTTTGCCAAATTTTTATTTACTTTTTAATTAAGATAATTTTATAAAAGCACTGTATAAAATCCTTATTTTATTTCATACACTGTTGGTTGAATTGTAAAAGTGGTACAACCACTCTGGAAGGCAGTTTGGTGTTTCCTCAAAAAGCTGAACATAGAAATTCCATGTGACCCAGCTATTTCACTGTTAGGAATATACCCCAGGGAAACTAGAAAAGGGACAGAAACAGAGATGTATATACCAATGTTCATAGCAGTGTTATTCACAATAGCAAGAAAATGGAAACAGTCAAAATGTCCATCAACAAATGACTGGACTGAGAAATTGTAAATTCACATGATGGAATACTAAGCAGTACTCAAGAGCAATGATTTTGAAAAATACTATATAATGTGGGAGAGGCTAGAGAGCATAATGTTGAGTGAAGTAACTCAGTCTCATAAGGACAAATACAGCATAAAACAATTATTGTAAAAATAGAAGATTAATTTTAAGATGTGTCCAAAGTTTAAAGGTGGGAGAGAAGGCAGATGGGGATTTGAGGGTGAGGAGAGGAGAAATCACGTGGTCAAAGAGTTTGGTGGACAGGGTGAGAGGGTGAAGGAATTAGGAAAGATCAATGGGGACATGAAAAGGAGTGTTAATGGTAGACATGGATCAGTGGTAATCAGTTTTATAAAACATGATTTATGGGAATTATTATATGAAGTACAATGTGAATAGAGGAATGTGTGAAACACAATGTATATAAATGAAATTCAATATATATGAATTTTCTTTTCAAACAAATATTTAAAAATAAAGATAATTTTAAAAATTTACAGATAAATTTAAGAGCACTACTTAAAATGCTCATTTTATAATTCCCCTTTAAATTGTGTTTCTCACATATACATTGTTATTTATATAAAAGTTAACTTTTATATGTTGCTGTTGTTGATTGCCTTCGAGTGGAGCACGACTCATAGTGACCCTATGAACAAAGGCTTGAAGCCCTTCTACAACTACCAACATTATAAAATTCATTGGGTTTCCTGAGGCATATTATTTAGGAAGTGGATGCCACTCCTGCTTCCAAACTAATCATCCATATATATTGTTTCATTTATGTGCAATTTGTTTTATACAATTATTTCTGTACATGTTGTTGTTGTTGTATACTGTCAAGGCAGAACCAACCCATAGCTGACCCTCTAGTGGGTTTTCAGAGGTAGTTAATCACACGGGAGGAGATCGCCCATCCTTCTCCTGCAGAGCTGGTGGCCTCGAGCTGTGTGCCTTTGGGATTGCAACGCAGCTTCTTGCCACTAGGCCACCAGAGCTCCCTACAGAGTGTTTTATATAATTAATTGTTATTGATTATGACGTTTAGGCCCCAACTCACCAAGTCCTCCTTACCTATTCCTCACGCCTTGCCTTTGCCCACTAATCTCTGCTGTCCTTGTGGTTCCTTTTTCTTCTCCCATATCCTTTTTTCTCCTCCCCTTTCATACAGTAATCCATATCCTGTTCCTATTCTCTAATTGTAAAAGCCTTATTTTCCTTATCTTGGTTCTCCTCAGGTTGATCTTCCCGTGTCTTGAGTCTTAAAGTGTTTGTTACTAAGCATTTTATATTTTAAAAAGCGTATAAATATGAAGGTAGCATCGACATAATTTTAAAAATCAAACCAAAACAGTATAGTAAAAAGTATCAGAGAAGGAAAGGATCATGGGCTTCAATTATATTTGTATTATGTCGGTTTTTTCCATGTGGGAAATATATTATTGTTCTTAATTGCCATAGAGTTAATTCCAAGTTATGGCAACCCATGTGTGCAAAGCTCAGAGCTCTGAGGGCTTTCAGAGCTTTGCCCGTAGAAAGCAAATCAGAAGGCCTGTACTCTGAAGAGACTCTGGGTAGGTTTGAACAGGCAACATTTTAGTTGGTCGTCAAGTGTTTAAGCAATTGAGCAATCCAGAAACTCCTGGGTAATGGACATATACACATTTATTATAGTATTTTTCTATATTAAAGATAATACATTAAACAGAGAAATACTATATGATCATCTGGTAGATACTAAAAATTTTTACAAAATGCAACATCCACTATTTTTTTTTAAATTGTTGTTATTGTTATGTACAGTTGAGTCAGAACTGACTCATAGTTGAGCCTCTAGCATGTTTTCTGAGGCAATAAATCACATGGAAGGGAATTTCCCATCTTTGTCCCACATGGATTTGAACCTTGTGCTTTTAAGTTGGTAGCACAACTCCTTACCACTAAGCCACTAATTAATTGAAAGTTCATTTAAAAATTGGTGACCTAAAAATAGAAATTTATTTATTTTATATATAAATATTGAATAATAAACTACAAAGTAATTAAACAATCTTTATTAATAATATACAACATTACATTGAAGAAGATGTGAGTAAAACTTATAACAAATTACAAGAAGGACCTTGTAATAAGATTCTTAAAATAAAGAAGAAATCACCTCTGAATGGGTATTAGCATAGGAAATTACCTTCATGTGAAAATGAAAAGTCTACTAACTTTTTGAATGCATAAGATAGCCAAAGAAATCACACTGAAGAAATTGCACTGAAGTCCTCCTGTGACTCTTTGAACCCAAAGATATCTTTAGGCTAGCAGACTTGTAGAGTTCTAAAAGCAGATATCCTCTCGAAAGCCCACATCAGACATGGCCACAGAAGATCAATGACAAATAGAATCCTACCATAAAGACACAAGAAATAGCCCCTTAACCCCAGGGTATCCAGACAGGCCCAGACTTTACTGTGAGGACAGTGGAAATAGCTAAGTCTTGCCCAGTAGGATATTCAAGTCATGCTGTTAGGAGAAGGTATTCCTTGTAGAATCATACTTGGGAAGATGGAGGGTCAGCTAAGGGTCAACAAGATAGATTGGCCCAGTGACTGCAGCAATGGATTCAAGTGTGTCAAGGATGATGGAGATGGTGCAGGATAGGATAGGTTTCATGTCTGATTTTTCACAGGGTTGCTATGAGTCATATTTGACTTGACAGCACATAATAATGGCAACATAGACCTGAAAAATCTAAAAATTACCTATTCTCCTCTTTTCCATATGAGAATGTCTATTGCAATTATTTGTAAACAATCCATCCATTTTTCTGGAGGGTTCTTCACAGTATGAAGGGAATGAAATGGGGTGAATACCTTGCATTTTAGTTGACAGACTGATAGACCATGAGAAACCACATCCAGCCACAAAGGAAATGACTGAGTACCACACAGAGGTACTAGGTTTTGATCAGCAAGTAGTAACTGGATAAATTGTTATTGTCATTGAATCAACCCCAAGTCATGGTCATCTATGAGTTCTATGACATGGTTCTATGACATCTATGAGATCTATGACAACTGAACAAAACATTGTCCAACTCTGTGCCATTTTCAGGATCGTTAGCATGTTTAGTATATTTTTCTAGCTAATCTGCAGTGGCTTCCAACCTAGTGGGCTCACCATCCAATACTAAATAGGGAAATATTCTGCTGTGAGCTCTAAAATTTTCATTGGCCCATTTTTTTTAATAGATGGACCAATCTTTCTTCCTAGTCTATCCTTATCTAGAAACTCAGTTGAAACTGACCCAATATGTGTGACCCTGCTGACATTTGAAATACCAGTGACATAGCTTCTAGCATGAGAGCAACATCACAAGCCACCCCATGATGACAAATCAATAGATGAGTAGGAGGAAGTTATGGATTTTTTTTTAAGTAAAAGGGAATATGTTCCATGTACTGGAAGAGGGTTGACTTTTCAAAGCAGCTGCCTGGCAGGCAACATCTTAATAAAAATGAACATCATCAGAAGTAGGGCAAATGAAAATTATAGTCCTTATAGGCTGTAATGATAAGAAGATTATCTTTTTATGGTAATTCTATCAGAGATGCAGAGTATAAATCTAATGAGAAGGAGAGTTTAAACAAATCAAAACAGGATAGTCTTCAAAACATCTGAGCTAGGAACTGTCAAAATAAGAAATACCTATGAAAGGGTGATGAGCCATTCTAGATAGTAAGGGTCTAAAACAATAAGAATGTGACATGTGATTCTGAACTTTAAACCTTTTTTGTTAAAGGCATATTTGAGACAACTGGTAAAACTTGAATGGAATTTGAACAACTCACTCCAAACGGTCCTAAGGAAAGTATACTTCCAACTTTTCTATAAATTTATAATTGCTTCAAAATGAAAATATTACTTAAATGTTTAAAGAGTTCTATTTTTTTAAATTTTTATTTTTTAACTTAAAAGCAAACAAGCCAATGCAACCAAAGCAGAATGATGGAAGTTTGGGTCTGGATGGGGACAATGAGCCATGGTGACAGCAGTAGGAGAACTTTCTCAGGGACCTGCTGGAATGACAAAGTTACAGAACACATCATCCTGATAGTGGATTTGCTTATTATTCCTAAAAGGACCCACACACCCTTCCCAAAAGCAATGCTCATTTTCACCCATTATGAAGCTTTCCAACAAGAACTCTTCTGTGATGTCATTCAGGGGGCTCTTCAGTGGGTCACTTTTCTTGGCTGCCTTGAAACTTCTTCCAGTTGCCTTTCAATGTCCCTTGCTCTGCAGGTGATTCTTTGTTTGAGTCATGCCCCAGTTCTTGTTCTACAGCTTTTTGGCAGGATTCAGCTTTTACACTCTGCTGCCATCTTTTGGGTCCACTCATGATCTTTTTTTTTTTTTAAATACATGCTACTTCTTGAAATGGTTCTGTGTCAGTACAGTAACTCCATGTATTTCTTTAATCTTCCTTTATTGTTTCCTGGAACATTCAAGGAATAATCAAAAAGACTAGTCACATTGGGGGAAAATTGCTCCAGAGTGCTAAAGGGCAACAATGTCAGTGCAAAGACTAAAGTGTGCCTAACTTGAGTCGTGGCCTTCATAATAACTTGCTTACTATGCATCAGAAAGCTGGACAATGACTAAAGATTACAGAAGAAAAATTGATACCTTAGAGTTGTGGTGCTGGGGGAGAATATTGAACACACCATATCTACCAAGAGAATAAATAGGCCTGTCCTGGGGAAAGGGAAAGAATGGGAAACCTGAGTGCTCCTTGTAATTAAGGATGGTGAAACTCCTTCTCATGTGTGTTGGGCATGCTGTCAGGAGTAGACAGTCCTTTAAGAAAGACATAACAGAAGTTTGTAGAATACTGAGCCTCCACAAGAAAAAGATTGATTTTACTCAATTACAAAACGGGAAAAAGACATGCAGATGGAAAACAGACACATGAAAAAATACTAAAAATCACCAGCAATAAGAGAGATGCAAATCAAAACCACAGTAAGATACCATCTCATCCCAGTAGCAGTGGCAATGTTTAACAGGACAGCAAACAATAAATGTTGGAAAGGATGTGGAAAGTTTGGAACTCTCATGCACTGTTGGTGGGATTGTAAAATGATACAACCACTCTGGAAGCCATTTTGGTGTTTTCTCAACAAAATCAACATAGAAATTTCTTATTACCCAGCTCCACTGCTAAGAATATACCATGAGGAAAACAGAATTGAAGTGCAGAGATTTGTACACTGATGTTCATGGCAGCATTATTCACAATAGCAAGAAAATGGAAACAGTCCAAATGTCCATCAACAAACAAATAGATTGAGAATTACGGTGTATTCATATGATGCAATACAACAATTTTTTAAAAAAGACTATTTAATATGGGAAAGGCTGGAGAGCATTACGTTCAATGAACTAAGTCTCATAAGGACAAATATGGCATAAGACCATTATTATAAAAATAGAAGGATAACTAGCAAGATGTGTACAAAAGTCTAAAGGGGGAAGGGGAAGAAGCCAGGGGGCTGAGGTTGTGAATGGAGGAAATGATGTTGTCGCAGAGTTTGGTGGCATAGGGAGGAGGTGAAAGAATTAGGGAGGACCCAAAGTGGACCAAAAAAACAGGGTGAAAGTGCGTATAGATCAATGCTGATTAATCTTATAAAATAGTGTCAACATGATTGTATGAAGCACAATGTGAATGAAGAAATGTGTGAAACACAATATATAAATGAAACAAAGTATACATGAAAGCCAATATAAAGTAAAAATAATTCTGAAAAAAATCCTTATCATTAAACCAATAGGTAACATCATAATAGATAGATAAAAGATTAAAGCTGCTGATGACTTCCTTTTACATGGATCCACTCATGGTTTCAGAAGTCAAGAAAGCAAAAGATGTGTTGCACTGGAAAATCAACTGTCAAGAATATAAATTTAAAGACTAACGTGTGCCTAATCCAAGTGATGTTATTGCCCATTGCTTCCTATGCTTCTGCAACTTGGGTAATGAATAAGGATGACAGAAGAAGATTCAATGCCTTTAAAATGTGGTGGGAGAAAAGTGCAACAATGAATGAATGGAAATAAAAAAATCTCTGTAGATGTTTATTAAAATTAATAATAATAAAAAATGTGATATTGGTGAAGAAGAGCATTGAATGTCCTCTATGGACAGCCAAAAAGAAAAGGAATAATGGTCTTATGCCATATTTGTCCTTATGAGACTGAGTTAGTTCACGCAGCACAATGCTTTCCAGTCTCTCCCAAGTTATGTAGTATTTTTCAAAATCATTGCTCCTGAGTGCTGCATAGTATTCCCTCATGTGAATGTACCACAATTTTTTTCAAGCCATTCAGTTGTGGTTGGACATTTTGGCTGATTCCATGTTCTTGCAATGGTGAATAATACTGGTATGAACATTGGTGTACAAATATCAGTTTGTGCCTCAGTTCTCATATTCCCAGGGTATATTCCAAGTAGTGGAATAGTTGGGTTATATGACATTTCTATGTTCAGCTTTTTGAGGAAGCGCTAAACTGCCTTCCAGAATGGTTGCACCATTTTACAATCCCATGAACAATGTATAAGAGTTCCACTCTCGCCATATCCTCTCCAACATCTATTACTTGCTGTTCTGTTAAACTTTGCCACTCATACTGGAGTGAGATGGTACCTCATTGTGGTTTTGATTTGCATCTCTCTTATTGCCAGTGATTTTGAGCATTTCTTCATGTGTCTATTTGCCATTCAAATATCTTACTCTGTGAAAATTCTTTCCATGTCTTTTGCCCATTTTGTAATTGGGTTATCAGTCTTTTTCTTGTGGAGGCCCAGGAATATTAAGTAAACTTTTGTTGTAAGACTTTTGTCTGAGATAGTATTACCAAATGTTTGTTCCCAGTCTGTAGGTTTTCTTTTCACCCTGTTGGAAAAAGTTTTTGATGTGCACAGAGATTTAATCTTTAGAAAGTCCCATGCATCATTTTTTTTCCTCTTTACATGGTGCTTTCTGATTGTATTTGACAGTCTATCTATACCTTGGGGGCTAGCACTTATAAAAATTATGATGGCAATAGCATGCAATTACATAGTCATAAAAATAATTGATGCCATCATACCTTGACCTATGGTGTCCCATCATCATAGTCTCAGACATGCTGGAACTCATAGTGACAGACACTGTGTCAATTAATACTGCTGAAGGTTTTCCTCTCTTTCACTGACTCTTTATTTTTCCCCAATATGAGTCTTTTTCCAAGGACTTATGCCTTCTGACAATACATACAAAGAATGTGGGCCTTATTTTTTTTGCCAATTCCTTGAATACAGCTTTCATTGCATGGTTTAAAATTGGGAAGGGTGTGTGTCAGGGTTATAGTCTCTCTCCATATCTATTTAATCTGTATGCTGAGCAAATTATTAAAGAAGATGGGCTCTATGAAGAGGAGTGTGGCATCAGGACTTGAGGGAGACTCATCAATAACCTGCATTAAGCAAATGACACAACCTTGCTTGCTGAAAGTGAGGAGTTGAAGCACTTATTGTGGAAGATCAAGGAATGCAGCCTTCAGTATGGATTGTATCTCAATGTCTGGAAAACAATGATTCTTACCACTGGACTGATAGGCAGTGTCATGATGGATGGAAAGGAGAATGAAACTGTCAACAGCTTCATCTTGCTTGGATCCATAATTTACAACCTTGATACCAGCAGCCAGGAAATAAGGAGATGCATTGCACTGGGAAAATCTGCAGTTAGGGACCTCTCCAAATTATTGGGGAATAATGATGGACTAAGATGCGTCCTATTCAGGCCATGGTCTTTTCAATTACTCGCTATGCATCTGGGAGCTGGACAATGAATATATTCTTAGGTAAGCTGGGGGGTGCATGATGACTTTCTACTCTGCTACACTTACTTCTCTTAGTAACCCACAGAAAGAGGGAGTCATTTCATAATTTTGTGACATTTCTGTTACTGACATGCCTTGAAGCACATGCTCATTCTCCTAGCCTACACTGTGGTGAGGGCATGGAATTTTTGTTGGCTAAACCTTATCATGGGGTCACCTCAGAAGGCATTGCTTGGTGGTGGATTTACTATCCTAATTATCTGCATCTGGATTACAGATCCATCTCTGGAGCTGGTCCAGTGATGTGTATCTGTGTAACAATTTCTGTACAATTAAATGGCATCAAGCATTATGATTTTTTTATTTTTCAGTATCAGGAAATTGGGCAAAGAATGGAAAGAATTTTAAGAAATTGTTGTGAAAATATAAATAACACATTTGTCAACTCAACACTTTACTTGTGCAGTGTGGTGAAATCAAGTACATCAATCATGTTATATAACTATCACCAACATTTATTATTTTCCAACCCCACAAGAGAGATTTAATGTTAGCTCAACAAAGATTTTCCTCTTTACCTTCTCTTTTGCTTCTGGTTGTTGTACACAATCTAGTTGTTTCTAATTGCAACCCTACCAGATAGTATAGCACTTTTCCATAGAATTTCTTAGGGTGCAATCTTTTGGGGAGTGGGGACTTCTCCACGGAGTCATTGGTGGGTTTGAACCACTGATTTTTCAGTAACTAAATAAATACCTACCCCAAGTGCCACTAAAGTTCCTTCCCCATCCTTGGTAACTACTGTAAAACTCTGGTTCTACACACTTGAATAGTCAAAGTGTTATAGATTTGTGAGTTCATACAGCATTTGGTCATTGTTTTGGTTGACCAGGTGTGGTGTGGCATATAACAAAACTAAGAATAATAGCCTGTCTTTGTTTCACAATGCTGGAAGTCTGTGCTGGGTTAGCTGGAATAGCTAAGATGATGGAGATCTTGACCAGAACAATGTCAAGGGCCTTTGTTCTAATTGGTGCTTGGGTCACTGCTTCCTCCCCATGGTGCATCTTCTGGGTTTGGATTGTTTCAGACAGATTTTTAGCATATGCACTGACTAAACTGGAGCAGCCAGCTCTCCTTCCCACTCATAAAGTCAGATTTCTAACATGATGACTGGTGCACCTCAGAACAAGTCATCCAAGAGTGCTGTGTGGAAGGTAGAAGATTTCTTCTTTATTTTTTAATCATGGAAAATTTTACATCACATGAAATTTTAAAGTGAATGATTCAATATAGTGCATTATCAATATGATATAGCCACCATTCTATCTGGTTCTATAGCCTTTTAAAGGAAACCTTGTACATTTTAAGTAATTCTCCCACATTTCTCTCCCCTTGCTCATTCCTGCCATACCCCTGTGCCCCCCAACTCCTGGCAATCACCAAACTTCATTTTGTCTCATGATTCATTTAAATGAATAATAGGTATGTGATCTTTTGTGTTTGGTTTATTTTACTCAGCATTATGTTTTCAGGTTTTATCCATGTTATTTTTTCATGTTCATTCATCAGTTTTTAGTTCCTTTTTATAGCTGAATAATATTACCTTGAGTGTACTGTTGTGCTGCTAACCATAAGGCAGTACCTCTCTGGCAATTTGAATCCATCATCATCTCCACAGGAGAAAGATATACAATCTCTTGGGCAATTTACGTCCTTGGAAAATCACTGGAGAGTCACCTAGAAGTTGGTGTCAAGTCAACAAAAGTGAGTTAATACATGCATGCATATCCATTATTCCACTACATAAAGACAACTTTTATTAGCCTGAAATCTAAATGTCACATCATCAATTTACTAAATTTTTTTTCAAATGTCATTGTATTCACTCATATGTAGGTCATACATGCTTTTAAGACATTTTCCTTTTACCTTTTGACATCATGATAGATGGAGAAGAGATTGAGACTGTTAATAGTTTCACCTTGTCGCTCTACAATCAACACTCTTGGCACCAACAGTCAGGAAATCAAAAGACTAATTGCATTAGGAAAATCTGCTGTCAGGGAACTCTCCAGAGTGCTAAAAAGCAATAATGTCAGTATAGAGACTAAGGTGTGCCTGATTAAGGCCACGGTCTTCTCAATTACTTGTGCATCAGAGAGTTGGACAATGACTAAGGACGACAAAAGAAGAATTAATGCCTTTGAGTTGTGGGGCTAGGAAAGAGTATTGAACACACCATCGACTGCCAAAAGGACAAAAAGGTCTGTATTTGGGCATATTGCCAGGAGGAACCCCAGGCCTTTGAGAAGAACATCATGCTGGAAGAGGAATACCCTGGAGAAGATGAGTTGACACAGTAATTAAGGTAATCAGGGTACGTGTGTCAAAGACAGTAGATTGCCTTAGGCAAGGTTCAGAGCTATTGTGCATAGGGTCACTATCAGTTGCGAGTAACTACAGCATGAACAGTAAAAGAAAGAATTTAAAATTCATGTTGTGGCATGTGTCATGACTGGGAATAGTGGCATGTATTTTGTCACAATGTTTGAGGCCTGGAGCTAAGGTGATAACTTGAAGTTACAGAGATAAAGTTTAGGGTGAGCTAACATTTATCAGTGGCCACAGAAGCCACCAACTGAAGTTACTGTTGGACTTTCATATGCACTTTTACTGAAGAAAGGGAGAGAAGCAGCAAGCAGAAGGCATATGAAAGACAATCTTGGCTTTTAGTTTAGTCAGATCCTTCAAGGAGACAGTTTAAAGTAGCTTTGTTTAAAATAGCTTTCAAAGGAAATGCCAGTTGTCCTGGATAGAAGACTCATACTCAGTAAAAAAAAATTATGGAAAGTCCAGAGACAATCCAGACTGGATAAACATCCAAATTCACATGGCAACGATGGCTACTTTGCTGGATGAGAGAGATCCCAGTACATTTACAAAATGAAATCTGGAGCTAAAGCTACGAAGTCATAATTGGCTGAGAAAGTCAGAAGAGTTGAAAGTTTCATTTCTGGGAGGGGGGACTTGGCAGAGGCTTGAGGATAACATATATGTGGGAATATTTGATTGCTTAAAGGTATATGATTGCAAGTACACATGCTTTGTGATTAATTACAGCATAGTCACAGGGCAAGGCAGTAAAGTCTTCAGGAGGCATGCTAGTAAAATTGCCTGCTCAAGCCTATTGGGTTGCTGGAGTATGATCTGCTTGTTGATCAGCTGAAAGAGTTACCAAATCCAAACATCTGAGACTTTCAGATAAGATGGCAGCATAGATGCATGGCAGACTAGATCATCTTCAACCAAGACACCAGAAAACAAAGAGAACTCACAGGGATGGTAATTCCAGTACTCTGGATGTGAAAGTAAAAGGTTAAGAGGTAGTTAAAACACCAACTGAAGGAAGAAAAAGAACAAAACCAAAGAGATAGAATACTGAACTATAAACTGCATTTCTGGCCATTTTGTACATGTACTTCATGTTTGATATCATTGGTATATATTATATTTTATATAATTAAGTACCATTCCCCCAGGGAACTGGTAGGGAGGCATGAACTCTGTCTCCCTGAAGATCCTGAAAAGCAGCCTTCTCTTCTTCTGATGTGTGTAAAGACAACTGTGAGGGCTTTAAAGCAAAGTCCAGTGGGAGGGTCTACCCCTGACTGCAGTAACAGAGGTAGATGTGCCAGAGACAATAAGATTACCTCAGAACAAAGCAGGGTACAGAGCTGTTGTACATAGGTTTGCTATGAGTTACAAGTGACTCAAAGACACATAACAAGAATATTTACTATCACCCTACCTTTTCAAGCCCCCAATAGACCTTTCCCATTACTTCACCCCCATCCCAACCTCTGCTGTCTCAGTGATTTTTCCCCTTCCCCTTTTCTCTCCTTTCCCTTTTGAACATTTATAAACATCATACCCATTTATATTCCCGTTTTCACAATAGTGGACTTTGGACAACTGTCAGATCAGTGTGGAAACCTGGACAGTAAGTAGTGTCATCCACAATGATAGCTAGTTGATGACAGGAAAGATGTGATCTCCCCTGTCCCCTGTATCCTTCTGGAAATCAGAGGATTGACTTTGGTTTTTTTAGATGATTATAATAAAAGTTTACAGAGACTTTGGATTTCCATTAATTCATTGTTGCATTTTTCTCCCTGCCCACCCCACCCTCCTAATTCACTCTTCTCTTTGAAAAGTAAAAGATTTTTTTTTTTCATTGTTATACAATCCATCCCCGCAAGTCCACTGCACTATGCAGCCTTCATTCTGGACTCCTGTCATGACAATAATACTTAATCATACGTCCCTTTTAAACAGCTCTCTCCCTCATCTGTTTCAATGCAGTATACATTATTTGTCCCTTCTTTCTCAGTCTCTTCTCAACCCCAATATCAGTCCTGTTTTATAACAGTGGCACTATTCAACATTTGTCTTTGGTGACTGAGATATTTCACTCAGCATAATGTTCTCCAGGGTCACCCATTTTGTGTAATATTTCATTGGTTCTTTCTTTTTCAAAGCGGCATAATATTCCTTTGTGTGAATGTACCACAGCTTCTCTGTCCATTCGTTTGTTGACAGGCACTTAGGTTGTTTCCAACTCTTTGCTATTGTGAACAAAGCTGTGATAAACATGGGTGTGCATATATCTGCTTGAGTGATGGCTATGGTTTCTTTGGGGTATATTCCCTGTAGTGGAATTGCTGGGTCAAATGGTATTTCTATTTTCAACTTTTTTTTGTTTTTAAACAATATTTATTATTTTGGTTTTTTAAAATAAATTTTAATGAAAGTTTACAGAGACTTATGGTTTCCAGTCATTTATTGTTGCACTTTTCTCCCTGTCCACCTCCACCCCCAACCCAATTCACTCTTCTCCTTGAAAAGTAAACGTCTTTCATTGTTATCCCCCCAAGTCCACTCCACTGGTAGCCTTCATTCTGGACTCCTGTCATGACAATAATACCCAATCATATATCCTTTTTAAACAGTTCACTTCCTCATCTGTTTCAATGAGTATACATCATTCCTCCCCTCCTTCTCTGGCTTCGTCTTCTCTCAACTGCACTGTAGTCCCATTTTACAACAGTGACCCTATGCAATATTTATCCTTTTGTGACTGGGATATTTCACTCAGCATACTGTCCTCCAGGGTCATCCATTTTGCATAATAGTTAATGAATTCCTTGCTATTCAATGCTGCATAGTATCCCATTATGTGAATATACCAGAGCTTCTCTATCCATTTGTTTGTTGAATGGCACTTGGGTTGTTTCCAGCTCTTTGGTATTGTGAACAAAGCCACAATAAACATGGTGTGCATATATCTGCTTGGGTGGCAATGATGGTTTCTTTGCTGGGTCAAATGGTATTTCTATTTGTAACTTTTTGAGAAAGTGGCATAGTGCCTTCCATAGTGGTTGCACCATTTTACACTCCCACCAACAGTGAAAAGGGGTTCCAGTTTCTCCACAACCTCGCCAGCATTTGATGTTTGCTGTTCTGTTAAAATTTGCTATTCTTACTGGGGTGAGATGATATCTCATAGTTGTTTGATTTGCATCTCAGAGCTAGAGATTTGGAACATTTCTTCATGTGTTTGTTTGCCATCTGAATGTCTTCTTTGGTGACATGTGTGCTCATATCCTGTGCCCATTTTTCATTTTGGATATTTACCTTTATCTTGTTGTAGTACTCAAGTATTTTATAAATTCTAGACTTGTCTGACATGTCATTACCAATTATTTTCCCCCAGTATGTGGCTCACCTTTTTACCCTCTTGGAGAAGTTTTTGGATGTACATAGAGATTTGATTCTTAGAAGTTCCCATTAATCTATTTTATGCTCTCCTGGTGGTAGATTTTCCAGGATGCTTGGAAGACTGCTTATGTTGTGGATTAGGACTTCTAGAGTTATTCCAAGCTTTTCTTTAATGAAGTTTGCAGTCCTTGGTTTGAGTTCTAGGTCCATAATCCACTTTAAATTGCTATTTGTGTATGGAGTGAGGTGTGGATCTTGCCTAAGTTTACTGTACATATTTTTCCAATTATGCCAGCACCATTTGTTAAAAAGGCGGTTGTTTCCCCACTTAACTTATTTCATCTCCTTGTCAAAGATCAGTTGACCATAGGTAGATGAGCTGATTTCTGGATTCTCAATTCTATTCCATTGATCCATGTGTCTGTTATTGTACCAGTACCATGCTGTCTTGACCACTACAGCAGTGTAGTAGGATTTGAAATCAGGGAGTGAGATACTTCCTACTTTTAAGGAGTGCTTTGTTTGTTGTTTATTCAGGGCCTCTTTCCATTCCAAATGAAATTGGAAATTGCCTTTTCAATCTCACTGAAGAATGGAATTAGTATTTGTATTGGGATTGCATTGAATGTGTAAATTGCCCTTGGTAGTATTGTCATTTTCCCAATATTGAGTCTTCCTATCCAAGAGCAAGGAAGAGTCTTCCACGTTTCCAAGTCTCTTTTTGTTTCTTGTAGTAATGTGTAATTTTCTTTGACTAGATTCTTTGTGCTTCTGGTTAGACTTACTCCCTAGTATTTAATCATGTGATTACCTATTGTGAAGGGTATTGGTTTTCTTAGCTCTGGCTCTGTATTCTCTTTGTCACTATAGAGAAATCCAACTGACTTTTGTATACTGACCTTTTATCCTGCCACTTTGCTGAATTGGTCAACTATGTCCACTGCTTATCTTGCTGAATCTTTAGGATTTTCTAAGTATATAATCATATCATTTTCATAGGGAGATAATTCTACCTCCTCTTCGCCAATTTAAATATCTCTTATTTCCTTCTCTTGTCTTATTGCTATTGCAAAGTCCTCCAATACAATATTGAATAAGAGAGGTCATAGTGGGCAATCTTACCTAGTTTCTTTTCATAAAGGGAATGTCTTTAATCTTTCTCCACTGAGAACAATGTTGGCTCTTGCATTTGCATATATACTTTTTACTATGTTGAAGAAATTTCCCTCTAATCCTATTTTGTTGAGTGTTTTAATTAGGAAAGGGTGTTGGATTTTGTCAAAGGCTTTTTCTGCATCAATTGATAGGATCATGTGGTTCCTGTTCTTTGCTTTGCTTATATGATGAATTACATTAATTGCTTTTCTTATGTTGAACCATCTTTGCATAACTGTTATGAATCCCACTTGTCATGGTGAATTATTATTTTTTTTATTTATCGTTGGATTCTATTGGCCATGATTTTATTCAGGATTTTTACATATATGTTTATAAGAGATATTAGCCTATAGTTTTCTATTTTGGTGATGTTCTTTCATGGGTTTGGTATAAAGATATGTTTGCTTCATAGAATGAGTCTGGGAGAATTCCATCTTTTTCTATTTTCTGAAAGAGTTAATGTAAAATTGGTGGCTGTTCTTCTCTGAATGACTGATAAATTTCACTTGTAAAACAGGGCTTTTTTTTGCTGGAAGTTGTTTTATTACCTTTTCAATTTTTTCTTTTGTAATGGGTATGTTCAGGTGTCCAATTTAGGTTTGTGTCACTTTAGGTAGGTTGTGCATTTCTAAGTATTTGTGCATTTCCTCTAGGCTTTCATATTTGTTTAAGTATAGTTTTTCATAATGTTAGTCTTTTAATATTAGTTGGTTCTATTTTAATGTTGCCCATTTCATCTCTTATTTGGATTAGTTGTGTCTTTTGTTAGTTTTGCTAGTAGTTGGTCTATTTTATTGACTTTTTCAAAGAACCAACTCCTAGTTTTGTTTATGCTTTCAATTGTTGTTCAGTATTTTAGTTATTTCTGCTCTAATTTTTATAATTTCAGTTTTTTAGAGGGTGTCAGGTTTTCTTGATGTTATTTCGTCAATTTGTTGGAGATGTTGGGTTAAAGAGTCAATGGTCATATTTTCCTGCCTTTTAATGTGTTTGCTTATTGCTATAAATTGACCTCTGATTACTGCTTTGGTTGTTTCCCAGAGGTTTTGGTTAAGTGGTGTTTTCATTGTCATTTGTTTCAAGAAACTTTTTAATTTAATTTTTTTTTTATTTTTTCACTCAGCATTTCTTAAACTCAAGGAACTGAAGAACAAATTCAAACCTTGAGTTGCTATAATCAAGGATGCTTTAGGCAGAATATTAAATGATGCAGGAAATATTAAAAGAAGATGGAAAGAATATACTGAGTCACTGTAACAAAAGGAATTGGCAGACACAGAAGAATTTAATGACACAACATATGAGCAAGAGCCTATGGTGCTGAAGGAAGAAGTTCAGGCTGCTTTGAAGGAAATAGCAAAAAATAAGGCCCCAGAGATAGATGGTATACCAATTGACATTTCAGCTAACAGATGCAGCCCTGGATGTGCTCACCAAGTTGTCCCAAGAAATCTGGAGAACAACCACTTGGCCAACTGACTGAAAGAGATCTATATTTGTTTCCATCCCAAAGAAGGATGACCCAACAGAGTGTGGAAACTATAGAACAATCTCACTGATTTCACATGCAAGCAAGATTCTACTGAAGATTATCTAAAAATGACTGGAACATCACATCAGCAGAAAACTACCAGAAGTCCAGGCTGGGTTTAGAAGAGATTATGGTACTAGGGATATTGTAGCTGATGTTAGATGGATCTTAGCTGAAAGCAGGGAATACCAGAGGAA
>NW_006399998.1:560719-561905 GCF_000299155.1 Elephantulus edwardii | reverse complement strand
GTTTAGGGCTGTTGTACATAGGGTCACTATGAGTCGCAAGTGACTTGACGGCACATAACATCAACAATAACAACCTAGTCATGTTCAAGCCCTTAAGGCGTTGTTAAGGTTCCAAATGTATGGTTTTTTTTGTTTTATCCTCTTGTTATTAATTTCCAATTTTGTAGCATTGTGGTCTGAGAAGATTGTTTTATTTCTATGTTTTCTAATCTATTGATGCTTACATTGTGACCTAAAATGTTATTTATTCTGGAGAATGTTCCATACACATTGGAAAAGACGGTATATTGTTGGGTTCTGTTTTGTTTTTGGTGCATTAGCCTATAAATATCTGTGAGATCGAATTGGTTTATTGTGTTGTTTGATTCTTGTACTTCTTTGTTGAGTTTTTTTTTCTGGTAGTTCTATTTTTTTATTTTTTTTTGAGAGGGGTGCATTGAAGTCTCCAAGTACTATAGTAGTGTTGTCTATTTCCTTTTTCCTTTTTGTTAATGTATGTTTTATATATTTTTCAGATTTTTAATTTGGTGCATACATATTTGTTCTTGTTATGTCCTCTGCTGACCTCTTAAACATTGTGTAGTGACCTTCCTTGTCCTTTGTGGTGGTTTTTGCTTTGAAATATATTTTATCAGAGATTAATATTGGTGCTCCCACTTTTTTTATTTTTTAATTGCCATTTGCTTGGTATTTTTCCCCCCACCCTTTTATGTTTAGTCTTTATCTTTATTTTTCAGGTGTTTCTCTTGTAGACAACAACATACTAATGGATTATCTAATCTGCTACTCTTTTCCTCTTCAGTGGTGCATTTAAAGCATTCCCATTCAGTGTGATTACTTAGAAGCAAAATTTTATTGCTGTCATTGTGTTGAGTTCTTTTTGTGATTGTTGCTAGTTATTTTGGTTCTTCCTGCTTTCTGTGGCACTTCTTTTTTTTTAAAAATGCACAATTTGATAATTTTTTATTATTATTATTAAATTTTATTAGCTTCAATGAGCATTCACAGGGATTCTGGGCTTTCACTCCTTCATTGCCGCACCATTCTCTCCACCCTCTTCCCCAGTTTGTTCTTCTTCCCCGGATCCCAATGTCTGTTTTAATTGTCCAATTGCCACAGTGCTTGTCAAAGTCAGTTCTGATTAATCTCCTTTGTCGGTGTGTCCTTTGCCATTCCCTATCACTCC
>NW_006399998.1:553743-555755 GCF_000299155.1 Elephantulus edwardii | reverse complement strand
ATCAGATGGGCAGCTACCAAACTTGTGCGTTTCTCTGACTTTATGACTTCAGAAAAATGTCAGTTCAGTGCCTGGTAGGGCAATCTCTTGTTACTAAACTATTTCCATTTTCAAAACACTGAGTCGTCCTGAGACATACAAGTACACAAAGTATAATGAACACATAAGACTGAAAATAGGAAACCAAAGGTAAATAAATGAGAGCTACAATGTAAAAAGAGGGAATAAGAAGTACAGTTTTAGACTGTTTAAACACAGAAGAAGTCAAAGTGATTTTAAGATAAAGTAAACAATTTTAGACTTAGGAATAAAATAGTAAGTTACAGGGTAGCCTTCAAGAAAATGAATAAACCTGCTTTCCATAACCAAATCCATTGCAGTTGAGTTGATTTTTTACTCTGGTGTCCCTCCATTTGGTTTCTGAGGCTGTAAGTCTTAATAGGAGTAGACAATCTAATGGACTGTCTCACTGTTTTCCCGTGAAGCAACTGGTAGATTCAAACTGGCAGACTTTTCTCATTATCAGCCCAACACATAATACATGATGCCACCATTTAAACCTTATTGGAAACAGATTTTACAGAAAGTCAGGAAATTCAGTGTATTGTCAAAAGATAAAGCATTCAATAGATCAGGTGCAGAGATGATTGAGACATTAGAATTATCAGAAGGCAATACTGCTTAGCAATGTTTAGGATATTTAAGGATTTAAAGGTAAAAGATTTTTAAGCTCTGTCTCACACATGAGAGCATATGGCCAGGAAGGACTGATTCTTGGAGAAGGACATTATTTTCTGAAGGTTGGAGGGACAATTTAGGAGAGGAAGACCTTGGATGAGGTGGATTGACACAGTAACTGGGGTAGTGGGATTAGGTGTGTGGGAGTCAGTGAGACTGGCTCAGGATAGGACAGGGTTCAGAGCTATTATACATAGAGTTGCTCTGAGTCATAGGTGAGTCAATGGCACATAACAACAACAGCAACAATAAAGGTAAAGATAATTAGCACTGACAGATATAGAGTTTCAGTAGAAAGAAGGAAACTATAAATAAATCAAGCCGAAATGTTAGGGGAAGTACGTTGTTATTGTTAAGTGCTGTCGAGTTGTAGATGACTCATTGCAACCATATGAATGTAAGACCTGAACCCTTGGTTAACTTTCATCATTTCTCCAAGTTTATAGAGTTTCCGGAGGCAAGCTTTTTAAAAAGCGGATGCCAGTTCTACTTCCAAGCTTGTTTTAATTGAGAAGCTCCACCAAGCACTGTCCACTATGGGTAACCATTATCACATTTGACACATCAGTGTCACTGTGTTTAGCATCACAGCAACCAAGAGTTACCTCTGTACAGCAAATGGACAGACCAGTGCTATACCACTTAGAAGAAATGTTTGACCAAAAACAATTAACACCAGACCTGAGGGCCACAGGTTAAAATCACCCACCTTTGACTTGGTAGCATAGCGTAACTCTCTATACACCAGGCCCACAGAGCTCTCTCTATGTTGGTGTTGTTGTTGATAAGTGCTGTTGAGTCATAGATAACTCATAGTGACCCTATGAATGAAAGATATGGACACTTTTATAACTTTCATTGTTTCTCCAAGTTCATAGAGTTTCCAGAGGCAAGCTATTTCGGAAGTGGATGCCAGTCCTCCTTCCAAGCTTGTTTTAATTAGGGAGTACACCAAACACTGTCCACCATGATTTACCATTATTGTATTTGACACATCAGTGTCACTGTGTTTAGTATCACTGCAAACACGAGTCACCTCTGTACAGCACATACACAACAAAAACTATAAGAGCAGAGATGAAGACATCCTTCCTTCAATAAGTGTATTGTAAACCACAGAGAAAACAATCAGTGGCCTTGAAAATAGATCAACGAGAACCAAACAAACTAGACACAATCATAAAACTATTAATAATAGTATTTCTTTTAAAAGTAAGTTTATTATGTATACTTCCAACCCTCCTCTGGAGTTGATCCCTTTTTGAAAACAGAGT
>NW_006399998.1:548294-552823 GCF_000299155.1 Elephantulus edwardii | reverse complement strand
TTAGGGCTGTTGTACATAGGGTCGCTATGAGTCACAAACAACTCGACGGCACATAACAACAACCAACAACATTTTTAATTTCAATGAAAATTCACAGAGGCTTTGGATTTCAATTCATTCATTGTTGCACTTTTCTCCCCTCCCAACCCTCCCCCCCCAGAACACTCCCCTCTTGGAAAAGTAAAAGAAAAATTCTTTCATTGTTTTACAATCCCTCCCCCAGGTCCACTCCACTTATGCAGCCTTCACTCTGGACTCCCGTCATGACAAAAATACCTAATCACGTATCCCTTTTAAACAGTTTTCTCCCTCAGCTATTTCAATGCAGTATACATTATTTATCCCATCTTTCTCAGTCTCTCCCCAACCCCGATGTCAGTCCTGTTTTACAACAGTGGCACCATGCAGTATTTGTACTTTTGTGACTGAGATACTTCACCCAGCAAAATGTCTTCCAGGGTCACCCATTTTGAATAATATTTCATGAGTTCCTTGTTTCTCAATGCAGCATAGTATTCCATTGTGTGAATATACCACAGTTTCTCTATCCATTTGTTTGTTGATGGGCACTTGGGTTGTTTCCAGCTCTTTGCTATTGCGAACAAAGCAACATGGATGTGCATATGTCTGCTTGGGTGGCAGTTACGTCCTTTGGGGGTATATTCCCAGCAGTGGAATTGTTGGGTCAAATGAAATCTCTATTTGCAACGGTTTTTGAGAAAGCGCCATACTGCCTTCCACAGTGGTTGCAACATTTTACACTTCCACCAACAGTGAATAAGGGTTCCAGTTTCTCCACAACCTTGCCAGCATTTGTTACTTGCTATTCTGTTAAATGTTGCTATTCTGACTGGGGTGAGATGATATCTCATAGCAGTTTTGATTTGCATCTCTTTTAGAGCTGGGGATTTTGAACATTTCTTCATGTGCTTTTTGGCCATCTGAATGTTTTCTTTGAAGTGTCTGTTCATATCCTGTGCCAATTTTTCAATTGGATTGTTTACCTTTATCTTGTTGTGGTGATGATCAATGCTTTTAGGATTCTTATCTCCATCTGTCAATTAAGACTATTCTTCATGTTTGTCTTTGGTATCAGTAAAGATGGTCATGCACTAGAGGGCGGTATGAGCTTTAACCTTTATAAAAATGGTACTGAGCCAGATTTTTTGCAGGAATACATTTATATCTTTGGCAGCAACATCACTGGAGTTGGTGATGTTACTCAGTGTGGTTGTTCATGGTGTCACACTTCCTCCCCATGGATCTCCTAATAGATCAGATAGATCAGATCATATTGAAGCCTTATTCATGTTCATTTCTAATTTTAATCAGATAATAATATGCAATAAATAAAATCATAAATTGCTTAAATATAAGATTATGTTGTTTCTGTTATTGTTATGTGCCATAGAGTCACCTGTGACTCATAGTGACCCTACATCCAACAGCTCTATCCTGAGCCAGTCTTACTGACTCTGACACACTTACCCTCATTACCTGGGTTACTCTATCATTCCATCTCTTCCAGGGTCTTCATCTCCTGCACTGTCCCTCCATTCTTTCAAGCATGATGTCCTTCTCCAAGGATTGGGGCCTTCTGGCCATGTGCTAAAGTATGTGCAATGGAGCTTCAAAATCCTAGCCTCTGATGAGAAATCTGGTTTCACCCTCTCCAAGACAGACCTATTTGTTTTCTTGGTGGTCTATGGTATGTTTAAGACTTTTATCCAGCACTGCAACTCGAAGGCATCACTTCTTCTTCTGTCATCTTTACTCATTGTCCAGGACTTTGATGCATAGAAAGTAAATTGCAAAGACCGTGGCTTGGCTCAGGTGCATCTTAGTCTCTATTCTGACATTGTTGTTTCTTAGTACTCTGGAGAGGTCCCTGACAGCATATATGAATACTAAATTGTTTTCTAAAATATCTATCCATTGAATTAGAACATTATTAGTTAACTAAGCAAAAGCCTATTTGTTTTTATTTTTTCCCCTTTAAATACTACTTCATTCCTTTAAAAAAGTTATTTATATAGATTCACAAATACTACCATAATACTATAGCTAAAACACCAGAAAATTTGACAGTCAGTTATTATTAAAAAACCAAACCCAGCCCAACCCAATAAAAAACAATAAAAACAGCATGTGCTTTCAGTACATAAAGATAAAACCATGTACTTTACAGTGTTAACAGTTAAGCACTAAAGGCAGCTGTTCTCAAGGTCAGTCATAATTGGTTGTAATCCACAGTCGAAAGCTTTTGCATAGTCAATAAAACACAGACATTTTTCTGGAATTCTCTGATTTCAGCCAAGATCCATCTAACATCAGCAATAATACTCCCATGCCACAGGTTCTTTTAAATCCAGCCTGAAATTCTGGCAGTTCTCTGTCAATGTACTGTTCTAGCTATTCTTTGGATAATCTTCAGCAGTGATGTCCCTGATTCCACAGCATCTTCTAAACTCAACTTCAACTTTAGGCAAGTCTAGTCATCTTTTAATAATTTTCACCAAGATTTTGCTTGCATGTGAATTAAAGATATTCTTTGACAATATCCACCTTCTGTTGGTACATCTTTTAGGGCATAAATCTGACTCTCTTCCAGTTTGTCGGCCAGGTAGCTGTCCTTCAGATTTCCTGGTATAGTTTGGTGACTATGTCAAGGGGTGCATCTGTTTGTTGAAACAGGTAAGTTTGTATCACATTTATTCCTGGGCCCTTATATTTTACTAACGCCTTCAATGAAGCTTCAACTTATTCAGTCATCATTGGGGATTTTGTTTGTTTGTTTCTTTCTTTGTTTTATTGGTTTCATTTTGTTCCACTTCTGAGTAAGATTTACTTGGAAAAAAAGGATTCCGTAAAATTTTTGTGTGAGCTCCTTATCAGATATGTCATTGTGAAATATTTTTCCCAGGATGTGGGTTTCCTTTTTCCTCTATTAGAGAAGTTTACTTATGTGCACAGGGGTTTGATTTTTAGAAGATCTCCATCATCTATTTTAACTTCTCCAGGTTATGAGCTTCTCATTATTCTTGAAAAGTCTGTTCACGCCACAGCTAGGATTTCTAGATTTGTTTCTCCCCCTCCTCCACCCCTCAGATGATCTTTATAATTCTTGGTTTTAGCCATAGGTTCCTGATGCACCTTCAGTTGGATTTCATGTATAGTGTGAAGTATAGATCTTGTTTTAGCTTTCTACAGGTAAATGTCCAGTTTTACTAGAACAGTTGTTAAAGAGGTTGTTGTTCTCCACTTAGCTGATTGCTGCCCCCCAAACTATTTTATTTATTCTCAAAGCCTTTTGAAAAGTTATCATCCCTCTCTTGTCTTTTTGTCACATATCAGTTGGCTAAATATGGATGGGTTGATTTCTGGATTATAAATTCTTTTTGATTTATCTATGTGTCTGCTGCTGTACCAATATGATGCTCTCTTCATTTCTATAAGTTATGTCATAGGTTTTTAGATGAGGGCGTATGATGTCACCTACTTTGTTTTACTTTTTCAGTGCTTTGTTAATTCAGGATCTCTCTCCAGACCATCATCATTGGTTCTTTATCATATGATACTTCCTGAAATGGTTCTGTATCAGCCACATTTTTAGGAACAGTGATTTGGTGCATTCATTCCATAACAAATTACAACTGACACTGAGAAGAAAGGAAATCCCAGCACACTCAATTGTGCTCATGTGCAACCTATATCTTGACCAAGAAGCTGTTGTGTGAACAGAGCAAGGGAACATTGATTTATTTTATTTTGATGAAAGTTTACAGAGATTTTTGGATTTCCATTCATTCACTGTTGCACTTTTCTCCCTGCCCACTCCTCCCTCCAAATCGCTTTTCTTTTTGTGAAGTAAAAGAAAAAATTCTTTCATTGTTATTCAATCCCTTCCCCCAAGTCCACTCCACTATGGTACCTTCATTCTGGACTCCTGTCATAACAATAATATCTAATCATATATCCCTTTTAAACAGTCTCGCCCTCATCTATTTCAATGCAGAATACACTATTTATCCCCTCTTTCTCAGTCTTCTCCAAACTCCTATGTCAGTCCTCTTTTATAACAGTGACATTATGCCGTATTTGTCTTTTTGTGACTGAGATCTTTCACTCAGCATAATGTCCTCCATGGCCACCCATTTTTGGTGAAATATTTCATGAGTTCCTTGTTTTTCAATGCAGCATAGTATTCCATTGTGTGAATATACCAGAGCTTCTGTATCCATTCATTTGTTGATGGGCGCTTGGGTTGTTTCCAATTCTTTGCTATTAGGAACAAAGCCGAAATAAACATAGGTGTGCATGTATCTGTTTGGGTGGCAGTTATGGTTTCTTTAGGGCATATTCCCAGTAGCGGAATTCCTGGGTCAAATGATATTTCTATTTGCAACTTTTTGAGAAAGCTCCTTACAGCCTTCCATAGTGGCTGCATTTTACAATCCCATTAACAGTGAATAAGGGTTCCAGTTTCTCCTCAGCCTAGCCAGCATTTGTTGTTCGCAGTTCCATTAAAT
>NW_006399998.1:537679-548194 GCF_000299155.1 Elephantulus edwardii | reverse complement strand
GCCATCTGATTGTCTTCTTTGGTGAATGTCTGCTCATATCCTGTGCCCATTTTTTTCAGTTGGGCTGTTTACCTTTATCTTGTTGTGGTGCTCGAGTATTTTATAAATTCTAAGTATAAGACCTTTATCTGACATGTCATTACCAAATATTTTTTTTTCCCAATCTGTGGCTTTCCTTTTTACCCTGTTAGAGAAGTGGGATGTGCTTAGGGATTTGACTCTTAGAAGTTCCCATTCATCTATTTTATCCTCTCCTGATTGTAAATTTTCCAGGATGCTTGGAAGACTGTTTATGTTGTGGATCAGAGTTTTTTGTTTGTTTGTTTTTCTTCAAGGGCTCAAGGAATGTTTCTTTTTTATGGGTCTGTGGTAGCAAGAAAGAGGCATCATACCCACTCATAGCTTAGTGTCAGTGGAGTTCAAAGATGGGAATAATTGTAACAATAAAGTCTGAACATACTAATTGCTTGAATTGAGGTATCCTTTACAGTAACAATCTCACAGAATTTTCATGTAGGTAGTTTTGGTAAATACATCTTCTAATCTAACTGCAAATCAACCAATAATGTTGACATCTCTTCACTCAGTAGCTTGTGGTCTTCTCGGTGTACCAGTGGGTGCACTAAGCCATTGCAATGCCATCTAAAACTCATGGGCCATATTCACAATTTTAGAGTTTATTAGAGAAGTTAAGAAGTTACAATGCAATAAGGAATCAGGATACAATTCTTCAGTCAGGAAAGTTTCTTAGACATGGTTGCTGATTGTGTGATCTTCAGCCTTGTCTCTGGTGGATTTAAACCTGGGGGAATGTCAAATCTGGCCAGTCCCTTCATTAGTAGTCTACACACCTTATTTACATATCCCCTCTTAAAGTGCTGTTTATTTCATTGATATTATTAGCATAGTCTTACTCAGTTATGTGTTAAGAAAGTCAAATCCAATGTATGGAAAAGCCACTATGAATATATTGACCAATCTACTGCACCACAGTATGAATGCAACATGATTGGAATCCCCCTTACATTTACTTTTCATATTCCATTCTTGAATTCTTTTTCATCACTATGAAGTAACTCTATTTTGTGAGTTGTTGTTGTTTGTTATTAGGTGCCTTTGTATGTGAGACAAAGGTTTGTGATATTTGCCTCTAAGGAGCACGCTGACTGTACTTTCTCCAAGACATATCTGTTTCTTCTTTTGGCGGTCCGTGGACACTCAGTACGCTTTTCCAACACCACAGCTCAAAGGCATAAATTCTTCTGTCATCCTTATTCACTGTCCAGTACTCAGATGCAAAGTAAATGACTGAAAAAACATGGTATGAATAAGGCATACCTTACTTTTCAGACTGACACCATTGGTCCTCAGGAATTTGTAGAGGTCCCTAACTACAGACTATGTATACCAGAGCAATATGCTTTCTTATTTTCTGACTGCTGGTACCAAGTGCGTTGATTGCAGATTCAAGTAAGATGAAGTAATTTATAGGTTCCAACTTTTCTCCATCTATCATGATGTTGTCTATAGGTCCACTGGTTAGCAAATTTTGTTTCCTTGATGTTCAGACGTAATCTATATTGAATGCTATAGTCTTTGATCTTCTTCCCCAAGTGCTTCAAGTTCTCCTCACTTTCAGCAAGCAACATTTTATCAACTGCAGAATGAAGGTTGTTTAGTCTTCCACTGCTCCTGGTGCCAGCTCCTCAAATCATTTCTTCAGCATACAGATTGAATAGGTTTGGAAAGAGGATACAACTCTGAAGCACACCTTTCCTGATTTTAAACCATATATTCCCTTGCTCTGGTATAGGCTTCACATGAGTACAGTTAAGTGTTTTGAAATACCCATTCTTCTCAAGGTTAGCCATAAATTGTTATGGTCCACACAGTCAAATGTCTTTGCATAGTCAATAAAGCACAAATAGACCCTCTTCTGATTGTTTCTGCTTTCAGGCAGTATCTGTCTGAAATCAGCAATGATACCTCCAGTGCCATCACAAACTCAGCTTGAACTTCTGGCAGTTCTCTGTCACTATATTATTCTAGCTTTTTTGGGATGACCTTTAGGAACACTTTGCTTGCATGCAATATTAATGATATTGTTTGATAAGTTCCACATTCTGTTGGATCATCTTTCTTGAGAATGGGAACAAATATAGTTTTCTTCTGGTAAGTTGACACTTCTGGTAAGGGTCGCTATGAGTCGCAAACGACTCGACGGCACATGACAACAACAAGTTGACCAGACAGCTGTCTTCCAAATTTCCTGGCACAGACTGAGGCCAGGGATGCATCTGTTATTTGAAACATGTCAACTGTTATCCCATCGATTCCTGGGGCCTTATTCTTTTTGCCAATGCTTTCAGTGCAGCTTAAACTTGTTCTTTCATTACCACTGAATCTTTTTTTATATATTGCTTTCTGAAATATTTTCATATTGGACTATTCTTTTTGGTACAGTTATTCTGTGCTCTTTCCATTTTCTTACCCTCTCCCATTTTATATTGGTTTACATATAAAATTCATATACATTATGCTTCATTTACATATATTGTGTTTCATGCATACCTCTAGTCACATTGTGTTTATTATAATTTATATTTTGTGTTTTATAAAATATATCACCATTGATCCATGCCCACCAATACTCCACCTTTTCAGGTCCCTATTGTACCTTTCCTAATTCCTTCAGTCTTTCACTCTGTCTACCAAACTCTGTGACCTCAAGTTTTCCTTCTTCTACCCCCTCCTCCTTCCCTTAAACCCTTTAGACTCTGATACACATCTTACAAGTAATCCTTCTATTTTTACAATAATGGTGTTATGCAGCCCTCATCTCATTCCTGTAGCAGTGGCAAAGTTTAACAGGACAACAGGAAGAAATGTTGTCTCTAACAACATTGAGACTGGAACTCTCATGCACTGTTGGTGGGATTGTAGGCAGTTTGGCATCTCCTAAAAAGAAGTTGAACATAGAAATTCCACATGATCCAGCTATTCCACTGCTAGGAATATACCCCAAGGAAAATAGAACCCAGACAAAAACAGAGATTTGTACACCAATGTTCATAGCAGCGCTATCCTCAAAGCAAGAAAATGGAAAGAGTCAAAATGTCCGTATACAAATGAATGAATTGAGAAACTATGTTACTTTCACACGATGGAATATTATGCAGTACTTAGGAGCAATGATTTCAAAAAATACTACATAACTTGGAAGAGACATGGGAGAGCATTATGGTGAGTGAACTAACTCAATCCCATAAGGACAAATACTGCATAAGACTATTGTAAAATTAGAAGGATAACAAGTCAAATGTGTATGAGGGTCTAATTTACTTTTGAAATCTGTTTGTCTAGAGAGGTATAGAATGTAGCCATTTCTGTTGAAATTTGAAAAAGCATTAAAGTTAATGAGCCATATTTGCTTTGGGGAAACATAACTAAGATAACATTCTAGGAGGATTAGAAAGTTGAGAAATTTTATTTATACTCTATTTAATTTGAATTTCCACCCCACCCCCAGTCTGTTATAATAATGTTGATAAGATCAGATCTTTACATTAGCTGGTTGAATATCATAAAATATAAATTATTCACTTCCAGTTAAAATTTTACAAATTCATCAAAATATTTTTCTATCTCAATAACCCAAATCTAACAATTCATAGATTTACAAACTGTAAAACATTTGGCTTTTAATCCCAAAGATATACAGTTCGAATATACCAGATGCTCCGCTGGAGAAGGAGGAGCAATCTCCTCCTATGCTAGTTAGATCTGATTCAATGGTACACAACAAGAAAAAAAAATATAAACCAAAATTTTGGTTTTTGTTTTATTTTGGTTTTGTTCCCCTTTCTCCTGATTCTCATCTCTGTTAGTACTCTAAGGTTGACTCTGTCCATGTATAAAACATTTCATGTTCTAGTTTTAGATTTTTGAAAATATAAATGACTAGTTGTTTGTTGTTGTTATGTGCCATTGAGTTGTCTGCAACCCATAGCAATCCTCTGTACAGCAGCTCTGAAACCCAGTTACTATATCATCCAGGGTCTTTCTCTCCTGTCCTATCCCTCCACACTTCCAAGAATGATGTTCTCTCCTGGCCATGTGCCCAAAGTATGTGAAATGGAGTGTTCAAATTCTAGTATCCAAGGACAAACTGGTTTTACCCTCTCCAAGACAGACAGACCCCTTTGTTTTTTTGATAGTCCATGGTATGTTCAAGACTCTTCAGCACCACAATGAGAAGGCATCAATTCTTCTTCTGTCATCCTTACACATTGTCCAGCTCTCTGATGCATAGCAAGTAATTGCGAAGACCATGGCACCTTATTCTCTAGACTGACATAGTTGCTTTTCAGCACTCTGGAGAGGTTCTTTAGTGTAGATTTCCCCAATGCAATTCGTCTTTTGATTTCCTGACTGCTGGTGTTAAGAGTGTTGATTGTGGAGCCATGCAAACTGTAAATGTTAACAACCTCAGTCTCTTCTCCATCCATCATGGTGCTGTCAATTGGCCCAATGTTAAGAATCTTTGTCTTTTTGATGTTGAGCTTCAATGACTAGTTGTTGTTGTTGTTATGTGCCATCAAGTTGCCTGCGACTCATAGCAACCCTATGTACAACAGCCCTAAAGTCTGCCCTATCCTGTGCCAATCTCACCATCTCCGACAGATCTACTCCCATTATCCCAGTCACTGAATCAACCCATCTCATCGAGGGTCTTCCTCTCCTGCACTGTCCTTCCACCCTCCCAAGCATGACATCCTTCTCCAAGGACTGGTCGCTCCTTGCAACATGCCCAAAGTATGTCAGGCGAAGCTTCAGAATTCTTGACTTCAAGGAGCATTCCAGCTTCACCCTCCCCAGGACAAACCTGTTTGTTCTCCTAGCAGTCCATGGTATATTCAACACTCTTCTCCAGGACCACAGCTCAAAGTCATCAATTCTTTTTTCTATCATCCCTAGTCATTGTCTAGCTCTCTGATGCATAGCAAGTGATTGCAAAGACCTGGCATGTATCAGGCACACCTTAGTTTCCATACTGACATCTTCGCACTTCCAAAATTAGCTTTTTGTGACTGACTTATGTTACTCAGCAGAATTTGTTCTAATTTAATTCATGTTCTGAGTATTTTGTAAATTGTTGGTCATTTTTAGTTATGCATAATACTCCATTGTTTATATGTTCCATAGTTTGGGTTATTTTTTGCCAATCTGCTTATTAATAGCTTATTAATCTGCATATTAATCACTCCTTTAACTGCTCACCAACTTACAAATGGCTTGTAGTTTCTTTTTTTTTGTATCAAACAAGTGATCAGATGTTTATTAAATATGCTTTGAGTTGTGATATTAAGTCCATTATCTTGGGCTTCTATCTCCACTTTAGACATGTTTTGTCAGTCCTTTAAGGGTATATCTCTAGAAGGAGGTGGGGAGGGGAGGACAGTCAAAGGTTGGCAGTGCAAGAGGTAGGTGTTTCAGGAAAAACAGCTGGACTTTGGTCTTCTTAAAAACAAAACAAAAAAACAGAGAAAGGCAGGAAGGTAGACTGTCTTCCAATACATGGATTGACACCATGACTGCAATAATGGGCTTGTGCACAGCTGAGGATTGTTTTAAGGACGGTGCAAATCGGGCAAGGTTTAAATATTGGCACTGTTGAGTTGTAGTCCTTTTGATGGCACCTAACATCTCTTTTCTGTATCTTTGTTCATACTGGTTCTATCACTGTGTATCCAAATTCTACTTCATTATATTTCCCAATTCACACAATATTAATCTATTGTTCTGAAAAGTAATGTCACTAAGGTGCACCTGATTCAAGCCATGATGTTTCTAAACACCTGCTATGCACCTGAAATCTGGACAATGAATAAGGATGAACTGACAATGAATAAGAATTGACATGAGTCTTTGAGTTGTCATGTTAGAAGAATGATGGATATTCCACTGCTGCCAAAAGAGTAAGCAGATCTTGGAGAAAGTGGAGCCAGAGTGTTCCTTGGAGGCAAAATGGCAAAGCTTCAACTCACACCACATTTTGGATAGGTTATTAGGAGGGTCAGCTAGATGTATAGTGACTTACACCTCCAGTCTTTCACTTAACAAAGTGCATTAACTACTTGTACTGCCTAGAGCCCAAGTTGACTGCTGTATTTAAAACTCATTGCTGACCTTCCAACTGTTTGTTTTCTGGGGCTGTAAATCACATGGGAGATGCCCATTTTTCTCCTAAAGGAATAGCCGTTGCCTTAGCACCACAGCTCTTGACACTTCAAGGTTGTTATTGCAGTGCCTTAGGACTCTCTTGTGCACTGATGAATCTTATCTCAGCCTTCTTTAGTACACATTTCATGCTGCTCAGACTCAATCTTCTAGTACCTTAGTTCATTCTTCTGATAAGTCTGTTGATCTGGTCTTCCCTGTTGCCAACATCTCCACCTTCCACAATATGAGTGGTCTTTTTCTTCATTCCACCTCATGGAGAAGAGAATTTGAATGGCCACAAGAAGTTGTTTGCCAACAGTATAGATCTCATGAATCAGATCCTCCATGCAGATGATACCATATTTACTAAGAGATCATGCAGTCAAAGTGTTGTCTGTCAAAGAAATTAGCTTCTTATCAATTTTGCCATAACCACGCTTATAGATCAGTTCATTGACAGACTTCAGGTTTGGATATCCCCATGCAATATATGGTTCCACAATCCTCAACATGTTAATTGAAGCTTTGTTGAGTTTAACAAAGGTGCCATTGAAGATCTGGCGAAGGCGAAGGAGCTGTAACATCTTACGAACCTTTGGGCTCACACCGTTGATACCTCTGATCCTGATGACAAATGCCAGCTTGGGTTCTGCGGGTACATAGAAGTTGACAGCTTTCCTCACCATCCGAGCCATCCGAATCTCAGTTCTGTACATCTGCCTGTATTCTTTGTGATAGTGCTTAGCTTTTTCATAAATAAGCTTCTTTCTTGCCTTTTGAAGCATTTTTTTTGGCAAACTTCATTCTAAGGCGCTTGACCCTTAATTCTGTGAAATTCCTTCACTTTTTCTTAAGGGTTTCTGGCACTGCAGGAACCTTCTTTTTCTTCTCCACGGCAGCCTCCATGGTTCCAGGCGGAAAATAAAAAAGGGAAATGGCTTGTATTTTAAAAATTTATTATTTTAGAGTGATTTTCAAAAAAATTGTTTTTCTATTTTCCTAGAACAGTGCTCAAAAAAATTTTTTTTTGGTTTTTTTTTTCAAAAATTATTTAATCACTAATACAGTGTAAAGTATAATATAATGCTTAATGTTGTTGTGTATCATGGAGTCACAACCAAATCATGGGTGACCCTCTAGAAGATTTTCAGAGGCAGTAAATCGCATGGGAGGAGATTTCTCATCTTTTATTTGAACCCCATGCCTTTGGGATCGCAGTGTGTTTCTTACCACTAGGCCACCAGAGCTTATAATGCTTCGTTATTATTATATTTTCATGTTTCTCTGAAGAAACGTCTCTGAGGGGGATGAGAGACCCCTCCCTCCATTTATAAGCCACAGTGACAGTGACACAGGTTTCTCTAAATGAGCAACAGGCCTAACACTGAAAGTAGGCTGCTTTGTTCCTTCCCCCACCTGTAGTCCATGTTATGGCACTACTTCCTCAACTCAAAATTACTATTATCAAGTTGATTCCTATTCATAACAACCCTCTATCAGGTTTACAAGCTATAAATCTTAATAGGAAGAGAGTGCTCATCTTGATCCCTTGGAGTCACTAGTGGGTCTGAACCACTAGAGATGCTCACCGTTTGGATTAGAAGTATAACACGCTAGCATCTCCAAGAACAGAGTCCTTAGATTCCCTTAGTACTTTTGTGTCTGTCATTTAATTTAGCATTTTATATTGTCTTTGTCGCCACTGAGTTTTCACTAGCTTCCATAATCTTATTCGCCTAGCCCCTATGGCAGTGCCGAACCCATCCATAGCTCATGAGATGGTATGCTGTCGTGTAAAACAGAGTCAGAAACAACTCAGAGGTGACCATCCAGATGATTTTATCAAACTGCATGGGAAAAGACTGTCTTTTCTCTTGTGAAGCATCTTGATATAGTTGATTAGAACCACATACCTTTGGGTTGCAGTGCAACTCCTTATCCCTAAGACACCAGAGCTTTCTGTTAGATGACAGAAAGAGATATTTTGTGAATGCCTACTGCTAGAAATAAAATAGGAATGCAGAGGCATTAAAGAGAATGCTTAGAAAGAATGCTTAGGAAAGGCTTTAGTTGTACATTGAACTAGACATACTTCCCAATTATTATATCTATTTCATTAACTGAAACACACAAACATGTCTCTTTAAGTAAGTCCCCTTAGAGCTGAAGAACAATGTGTTTTGTGGTGCACTGTGTAATTCTACATAACCTACAGGACTTCTCTTTCCCAGGGAGCCTCTCTCACTCCTAACCTTTAGCCTTCCACTCTTCTCTCTGAACTCTCCCAACTTCTGCTATGAACTTTGTCATTATGCTCAATTGCAAAGCCTTCAGTCCTACCTTGCTAGCTACCAGCTGCATCTCCTCTCCATTGCTCTGCATTTATAGCAACATTTCTCTTACTCACACAACTGCTCTGTGATTCTAAGATCACTTAGTTGGACAGACTGCTTACATCTTCCACCACTGCACCCTGATTGTCTGGCACAGTGACTAGCATTTTTTTATTTTTAATTTTTAAAATTAATTTTAATGAACGTTTACAGAGATTTTGGTTTTCCATACATTCATTGTTGCATTTTTCTCCCTGCCCACCCCTCCCCCCAGTTCGCTCTTCTCTTTGAAAAGTAAAAGACAAAATTAGTTCATTGGTATAGAATGCCCCCTGCCACCCTGAGTACACTCCGCTATTCAACCTTCATTCTGGAATCTTGTCATAACCATAATACCCAATCATATATTGCTTTCTAACAGTTCTCTCCCTTATCTGTTTCAATGGAATATACATAATTTATCCAATTTTTCTCAGTGACTAGCATTTGAGAAGTATTTCCTTAATATTTGTTATCTAAGTGGTTTACTCTTACTTTCCATAGAATTTATTATTTATCCCATTTATTCTATTTGTTTCCATCATCTTTGTTTTGACCTAAAGGCAATGGAGTCCAGTTCACCAGCTGCTCTGAAGGAGAAAGATGACAATAGTTTGTCTCCCTTACAGTTTACAGCTCTGGAAACTCTAGGGCAACTCTACTCTGTTCTACTGGATTAATATGAGTCAGAAATGAATGAGTAGCCATAAGGTTTTGGACTTGTTTTTCCATTTCTCTAGTGTATCCCTTTTCCTGGCTATCTTCTTCCTTAGCTTTGGATTCTAAATGTTCCTCAAAGAATATTTTCATCAATTATTCCAGTTCTTAAAATTATCTCATTCTCCAAAATCTGTAGGATCTAATCTAAACATATTATCAAAGCAAAGTCTGCCTAAATTTAACTCCTCACTACATATTCAACTCCATCTTTACTGTTTCCAACACTAAAGCCTTGGCACACTCAAGCATGTGACTCACCAATGGAAAAGATTTCCGATTCACTTCTATTTTCTTGCTTTTTGTCTTTGCATCATCTCCTTTCTACCCTTTTCAAAATACCCAGATTAACAAAGTTCTATTTAAATCCATGCTATTAGTAGAACTGCTTGTACTTTGACTCAGATTGTCCTTTTTCCACCCTAACCACCTATGAATCTAATTGTGTTTGTATTATTACTATTACTTTTGCTATTGCTATTGCTATTACTATTACTATTACTACTATTACTATTATTCTTTTGGCACTTAATCCTTCAAGACCTTGCATTCATATGTAGTTTTGCCCTAAACTTTATCTGTTGCTTGAACTGTAATCACTTCTAGTAGTTTTGTCTCAAATCTACGTAAGACTAACCCATAGATATTAAGTTCTGTTGCATTAATTGTGAAAATTTTATGTTAAAATCAACTTCAGCAATCCATTTTTTCTATAATTTTTTAAAGAGTCTAAGATTATTTATGAGTGAATAAGTCAGACAAACAAGTCAAAAAACAAGACAAATAAGTTCAACAAACAAGAGGACATTGGGAAAAATTGGTAGGGAAGTACTAGAATGTTAAAATCCTGACTCTGTTAAAATATTGACACCTGATGGTTAACTGCCATTCTCACCTATGTGCTATCATTTCTCTTGGCAACATTAAAGTGAAGAGAAGTAATCTCAGTTTTGTAAGCAGGAAACAGGAGCTCAGCAATGTTAGTGGGAGCCAGAATCAGAGACCAGGTCAACTATGTCCTTGTTTGATTGATTAAGGATGTGGTCTGATGGACTACAACTTTTCATCATGACCAAGTGGGATTCATAATAGGTATGCAAGGATGGTTCAACATAAGAAAAAGAACCAGATACAAAAATCAACTGGAGAGGGCGACGCAGCGCGAGGGCGACGCAGCGCGAGGGCGACGCCGCCAGACCGGGGA
>NW_006399998.1:526949-531000 GCF_000299155.1 Elephantulus edwardii | reverse complement strand
ATGAATGAGTGGAAGCCCAAAATCTCTGTAAATGTTTATGAAAATTAATAAAATATAATTATAGAAAAAAAAAGAAAAAGAACCAGTGCAATTCACCACATTAATGAAGCAAATAACAAGAAACATATGATCCTTGTAATTGATGTAGAAAAGGCATTTGACAAAATCCAATACTCTTCTTGTTTGAGACACTCAGCAAAATTGAAATAGAAAGGAATTTCCTCAATAGAGTCAAAAGTATATATGCAAAACTAAGAGCCAAATCATTCTCGACAGAGAAAGATTAAAAGCATTTTCTTTGCAAACAAGGACCAGAAAAGATGCCCACTGTGTCACTGTTATTCAATATTGTATTGGAAGTACTTGCTAGGACAATACATCAAGAGAAGGAAATAAAAGGCATCCTGACTGGCAAAGAGATGGTTAAACTGTCATTCTATACAGATGATATGATACTGTACACAGAAAATCTCCAGGACTCTAATAAAAAAACTGTTAGAGCTAGTAGATAAATTTAGTAGTGGGGCAGAATACAAGATCAATATCTAAAAATCAGTGGGATTTCTCTACAATAACAAAGAGAATGCTGAGAAGGAAACCAAGAAAGCAATACAATTATAATTGCCAACCACAACTTGAGATACTCGGGAATGAACCTAACTAGAGACACAAAAGACCCAAACAAAGAAAACTACAGAATATTTCTTTGAGACACAATAAAAGATCTCAATAAATGGGAAGGTGTTCCCTGTTCATGAAAAAGAAAGCTCAATATTGTAAAAATGATAATCCTACCAAAGCAATCTACATGTTTAACTCAATCCCAATACAGAGATCAAAAAGGAAATTGTTGAGGGACCAAACAGCACAAGAGACTTCAGTGTGCAGAATTTCAGGTAGAGGAAAGAATTTTCTTGGCTCTCTGCAACAGAGGGCTGACCTATGAGCCTCTGCATACAGGCTGATCTCCCTCCACATCAGAGACAAAAGAGGACTAGTGACTAGCTGCTGAAGAAAAGGTCAGGAGGGGTGGGGCTCTGTGCCAAGAGCGAGCACTCTCCATGACTTGTGTGGAGATGAGACTGAGGCATCCCTGGGGTTGTAGGTCCTTCCATCTGGGGGTCCTTGTCTCTGTGGCTGCAGGATCACTCCAGGGGCCAAAAAGGACAAGAGACTTTAGTATACAGAACCTTAGGGAGAAGGAAGGGATATTTTTTTTTTAAATCTCTGTAAGAGAGAGGGAGAGTTGACTTGAGAACTCCCCCGCATGCAAAGTGCTTGAGCTGGCAGCCCTGATCTCTAATCTCGTGCCACTACAGAGACAAAGGAAGACATTAAGCCCCAGGAGAAAAGGTACATGAGAAACTGCTTGAGTAGAGCACCTGGTCTCACACCACTCGGTCACTTCATATATGACGGAGACCTTGTAGAGTTGGTGTCTGGGGACTACTTCAAGATTCCTACAGGGCTGCAGTGCAAAAGAGAGAGAACCTCAAGGGCTTTAGGAAAGGCAAATTTTCCCCAAAAGGACTTACAGTGAAGTGAGTAGCTCACCACATTTTAACATGGCAACTAATGAGTAACATTATCAAGGCAAGAACCAATAAGGACTTTGGCAGACACAATAGAAACAATCTAGCCCTTATCAAGAAAAAGTTCACATAATGCCAAGAATGTAACAGGCAGTTTCAAACACTGTGTAAAAAACAAATTACGCTTTTTTTTTTTTTAAAAAAAAAGCAAAACATATCAGAGACCTCATGAATATCCCAGAGTTAAGAAGGCAGATGATATATGTTGATATGGAAACCTTCAAACAGTTAAAAAAATACAAATGATGGAAGAAACACTGGAAGCTACGAATAAAGGAAATAAACTAAAGGCAGAGGACCAGAAAAAAAAATGTATTGATCAAAAGTTATTTGAGTGCTTGCTTCGGCAGCACATATACTAAAATTGGAACGATACAGAGAAGATTAGCATGGCCCCTGCGCAAGGATGACACGCAAATTCGTGAAGCGTTCCATATTTTTTAAAGACTTGCTCCATCCCCTCAAAATTAAGAGATTCGGGCAGTGGGCAGACTAAAAAGAGAGTGTTCTATGAGCGAAAATGTTGTTTGCTAGAATGGACAGCTCGTCAGGAATGACTCCATGTATGGCATTTCAAATATAGATACATCAATTGAAGCAACTGCAGATGACATGACTGTTGTAGATGCAGCTTTGTTAAGATGACAGATAATCAAGCTAAATAGATGTCTACAGCTTCTGGAAGAAGAAAACAAAGAATGTGCTAAAAGAGAAATGGTCATGTATTCAATTACTGTAGTGTTTTGGCTGCTTAATAGCTGACTCTGGTTTCGCCACTAGAGGTAACCTAAGCTCTCAAAAATATTTGTCTGAACTGCTAGAAATATAAAGAATGAAAAAAAAAAGTTATTTAAACGCTATGGAAGAAGATGTAAATGATGGAAGAAACAATAGCAACCAAAAAGAAATCAAATGCTCCAGAGACATAGAGCCTCAAGAAATATATTGATGAGAAGGAACTTGCACAAATATGGAAGAAAATTTAAAAAATGGAAGAAAGAATTGAAATTATAGATAAAGAGATACAAGAACTTAAAAAACCATCACAAGATAGAGAGGATACTACCAACACAGTACTAGAAAGAAGAGGAAGGCATGAAAATGCAGTCCAGAACTTTAAGACTGAGAGGGCAGAAGTATCCAACATGCTGTAAGGACAAAAAAGCAGAGGAGAAGAGATGGAACAGAGAATAAGTGAGCCAGAAGACAAGAACCTCAACAGAAACATAGTAGAAGAAAAATCAGAGATGAGACATGAAGAAAACAGTAGAATCATGTGGGATGACATCAGAAAGAATAACATAACATACGACTGGAATTCCAGAATATGAGAGGGACAGGGAAAGCACTGAGAAAATTGTGGAAGAGAAAATGATGAAAAATTTCCAGGTATTATGAAGAACATAGAAAACAACATTCAGGAAGCTCAGTGAACACCAAATAAACTAGACTCAAAAAGGAAAACATAAAAAAAAAAAAAAAAAGGAAAACATCAAGACATAGTCAAATTCTCCAAAATAAAAGTTAAGGATAGAATACTGAAAGAAGAGAAAAACAATCATCTAAAAAGGAAAAGCAATCAGATTAGGTTGTAATTTTTCAGCAGAAACTATGTGAGCAAGACAATAGGATGGCATATACAGAAAGTTAAAATAAAACTATTGCCAAATGATGATTCTGTACCCAGCAAAGCTCTCTATCAAATATGAAGGAGAAATCACATCCTTTTTAGAAAAGAAAGAACTTAAGGTATGTGTAAAAACATGATCAAAAGTACTTTTAAGAGAAGTCCTACACACAAAGACACCAAAGGAAAGTGGATGGACCATAGTAACAAGAAACAACAAAAAAAGAAACACAGTAATATGGCAATAATAAAACCTGGTCTGTCAATAATCACACTTAATGTGAATGGACTTAATGTACCAATCAAGAGAAAAAGAATAGAAGAATGAATAAAAAAGCAAAGCCTATAGATATGTTCTCTACAGAGATATATCTAATAAATGAAGAGAAAGAGGTATTCAAAAGCAAAGGCTGGAAAAAACCTTACCAAGAAAATGGCATCCACAAAAAGGCAGGAGTGGCAATACTAATCCCTGATAAAATAGACTTCAGAATGAAAATCACCATAAAAGGAAGGACACTGTATAATGATTAAAGGCAAGATCAAGAAGACATAACATTGGTCAACAGGTATGCACCAAATGATATTGTTGTTGTTATGTGCCATCAAGTTGCTTGCGACTCGTAGCAACCCTATGTACAGCAGTCCTAAACTCTGCTCTGTCCTGTGTCAATTGCACTGTCTGGGATACACCCATCTCGATTACACCAGTCACTGAATCAATCCACCTCACAGAGGGTCTTCCCTTCCTGCGCCGTCCCTCCACTCTACCAAGCATGATGTCCTTCTCCAAGGACCACTCCCTCCTTAAAACATGTCCAAAGTATGTCAG
>NW_006399998.1:515431-525339 GCF_000299155.1 Elephantulus edwardii | reverse complement strand
AGTCCTAGGTCCATGATCCACCTTGAGTTGGTTTTTGTATATGGAGTGAGGTGGGGATCTTGTTTAATTCTTCTGCAGATAGTTTTCCAATTTTGCAATACATCTTTTCATTTCCTGGCTGCTGGTGCCAAGAGTGCTGACTGTAGAGCCAAGCAAACTAAATATGTGAGCAATCTCAATCTCTTCACCATCCATCCTAATGCTGCCAATTGCCCAGTGATGAGAATCTTTGTCTTCTTGATATTGAGCCTCAATCCATATTGGAGGCTGCAGTCCTTGACCCTGACCCTCTGCAGCAGGCGCTTCAGGTCCTCCTCAGTTTCAGCAAGCAGGGTTGTGTCATCTGCATAACGCAGACTGTTGCTAGATCTTCCACCAAACTTGATACCACAGTTCTCCTCATAGAGCCCAGCCTCCCGGATAATCTGTTCAGCATACAGGATGAAAATGTATGGAGACAGGACACATCCCTGGCATATGCCCTTCCCAATTTTGAACCGTGCAGTGTATTTCCAAAAGCACTAAGTAGATCTAATAAACCGTAAGTTGGTATTTTATTTTAAAGTACCATAAAAACTGTTCTTCGGTGTCACAATTGGGAAATTTCCTATTTCTCTTTATAGTCATTAAGATGAATCATCTCGTTTCCACACAGTGTTTTCTCTTTTTTTCCCACACAGTGTTTTCTATACTTTGAGTTCTTAATCCTTCTTTCCACTATGAGTTCTTAAGTGTGCCTTAAGGTTTGAAATCTCACTAAAGGTCAGACAATATACAGACTTTCATAAGGCTTCTCTCCACTGTGAGATCAATTTTTATTAATTAATGGTGATGAATTAATGAGAGCCTTCACACATTCTTTATGTTCATTAGTTTTCTTTCTACTATGAGTTCTTAAATTAATTAAAGGCTTTCCCAAATGCTGAGCCTCCTCCTTAAGACCTTCCTCCAGTGTGAGTTTGCTTATGTTGAATCAGTGTTAAGTATCCCTTAAGTTTTCCCACAATCCTAGCATTCATAGCGTCTTGCTCTATGGTGAATTCTTTTCCTCATAGTGAGAGAGGAAGCCTAACTATACACTTTCCCCCATTCCTTATATTTGTAAGACCTTTCTTCAGTATGAGGTTCCATATGGATCTTGAAAACTAATGAAAAGACTATAAGCTTTAATTAATTGCTTACGTTCATAAGATTTCACTTCACTATGAGCTTTCTCATGATCAGTGAGGGTTGAGCATTTTTTAAAGGCTTTCCTACATTCCTAATATTCATATTTTCCTCTCTCCCCTGTGAATTTTCATATGTGTATTAAAGGAAGTGGATTGATTGAAGGATTTCCTACACTCATTAACTCATTACAATGATAACGTTTTTCTCCACTGTGAGTCTGTACATGCACAGTGTGGGATGAGGTACAAGTGAAGGTTTTCCATATTCCTAATATTAATAAACTCTCCACAATTAATTCTTATATTAATCCTGAAAGCAGAGGAATGACTAATGAATTTCCCACATGGCATGTTCATAAGGATGTTCTGTAGCAGGCTTTCACACGTGAAGTTACTTGAGAGGTTGAACTAAAGGCCTTGCTACATTTACATTCATAGTGTCTCTCTATAGTATGAGTTCTAGTATATACACTAAGGGGTCAGGAAATCCTAATGAATGCCCCACACTTGTTACTTCATAAGGTTACTTTCCAGTGGGGTTGTTAGATGTGTAGTCAGCAATGTGGTAATTCAACAGGCTTTCAACATTCCTTACATGAGGGATGAGGACTGACTAAAGGCTTTACCACAATATTCCTTACTGTTAGTTTCCATTCTCTAGAATTTATCCTATGTACACTGAGGGATGTGGACTGACTAAAAGCTTTACCTCACAGATTATAAATACAGTCTCTGTTCACTGAGGGATGAAAGCCATAATGGTTACCCATAGTGGACAGTGTTTGGTGGAACTCCCAGTTTAAGACAGGTTTAAAAGGAGGAATGACATCTACTTCCTAAACAACATTCCTCTGGAAACTCTATGAACTTTGATAAATATCAATAGTTTTAGAAAGTAGTCAGGTCTTTCATTCATAGGGTCACTATAAGTCATGTTTGACTGATGGCAATCAACAACAACAGAGTTTGGGATGAGGACTGACTGGAGGCTTTCCCACTCCTTTCATTAATAAGGTTTCTTGCCACTTATCCACTGTGAGTACGCATATGTGATATGAGATGCAATCAATAACTAAAGACTTTGTCACCTTCCTTACTCTCAAAGAATTCTCTTCAGTTTGAATTCCTAAGCATATGATTTAAATCCACCAGCTGTTCAGCAGGAGAAAAATGGATAATCACTGTGAGAATAACGTTCTCTGAAAACCCTCTGGAGGGTGTGCTATTAATTAGGTCCAACTCAAGAGTGCACAATATGAAAAGTGAGGGTTGAAGACTCAACAAATGTTTTCCCACATGGCCTACACTTATAAGACCTTTCTCTAATGTGGATTTTCACATATGAAATGAGGTTTGGAAAAACTAAAGGCTGCCTCCACCTAACTCTACTGTGAATTCTTATATAAGTACAGAGAAATCTGAGGAATATGAAAAAGGCTTTCCCATATTACCTTCATTTATAAGGACTCTCTCCACCTATAAGTTCTGTTACATACATTTAAGCTGTGAGGAAGTCCTAAAGGCATTCTCACATTACTTAATATCACAGGGCCTCTGTTCATTGTAAATTTGATTATGTTGACTGAGCAGGAAGACTTCATTCACTTCAGGAACTCAATTCTGATAGCTGAGGGATGACTAAAGACTTTCCCACATTTTTTTTTTTTTACTTTCCCACATTCTTTATAAGGCTGACTTCTCTTATGACTTTTTTTGGGGGGAGGTTAAAATTTGGGATGGAGAATAATAAAACCTTTTAGGAAATTTTTACATTTTCATTCATGACCTCTCAGGTGCATCCAAAAGAAGTAGTAATATCAGAAACCTGTCTTGGATTCATTACTTTAGTAATGTTTCTCACCAGTGAGTGCAGTCACAGGATTCTTAAAGGTAGACCTACAAAAGACATCTTCCCCTTACATTACACTAATGAGTATCTTTCCATTAAGAGAATTTGAAGAAGTGGTATGTGAAAGGGAGCACTGCAGGCTTCTCCACTGTGCTTACACTGACAGATATTGCTTCTAGTGTGAGATCTTGTATGATGTTTAGGGATGAGTGATACGTGAAGGAGTTTCTAGATTTTTTCCAAAGGTGTTACAACTGGCAGATTTCTTTTTAGCCCATTTGGAATCTATATAAGTCACATTCATTGCCATCATTCCTAATAGGATGGCAAGCAATAAATTTTGGAGAGGATGTGGAGAGATTGGAACTTTAAAGCATTGGTTTGTTGGATTGTAAAATGGTACAACTACTCTGGAAGACAATTTGGTGTTTCCTGGAAAAGCTGAGTGTAGAAATCCCTTATGACCTAGCTATGTCATTGCTAGGAATATGCTCCCAAGGAAAATAGAACTGAGACACAAATGGAGATAAGTACATCTATCAGCATTATTCACAATAGCAAGAAATTAGAAACAGCCCAAATGTCCATCAACAACTAATGGCTTGAGAAATTATGGTACAGTCACACAATACAGCACTAAGGACCAACAATTCTATAAAATACTAAATAACACTGGAGAGTATGGAGAGCATTATGCTGAGTAAACTTAGTCTCAAAAAGAAAAATACAACATAAGATCATTACTATAAAAATAGAAGGATAACTAACAAGATGTGCATAACGGTCCAAAAGGGTTAAAGGTAGGAGTGGGGGTGCAGAGGGGAGGAAAGGGGGAGAAATCAATTGGATAACAGAGTTGGGTAGGTGGAGAGGTGAGGGATGAAGGAATTAGGAAAGATACAATGGGGTAAGCATAGCTCTATGATGATTCATTTTACAAAACACTACGTATATAAGTGATCACTTGAAACACACTGTGAATGAAGGTAAAATACAATATACATGAATGATACACAGTGTATTCTAATTTTGTATGCAAACCAATATAATACTTTAAAAAAATTAAAGATCTGAACAACAAAATAAATGAAGGACTGGAAGAGATCTGTATTTGTTCCTATCCCAAAGAAAGGTGACCCAGCAGAATGTGCAAACTACAGAACAATCTCACTGATTTCACATGCAAGCAAGATTTTACTGAAGATTATCCAAAAACGACTGGAACGGCACATCAGCAGAGAACTACCAGAAGTCCAGGCTGGGTTTAGAAGGGGTTGTGGTACTAGGGATATTGTAGCTGATGTTAGATGGATCTTAGCTGAAAAGCAGGGAATACCAGAGGAATGTCTACCTGTGCTTCATTGACTATGCAAAGGCATTTGACTGTGTGGATCATAACAAACTATGGCTGACTCTGAGAAGAATGGGAATCCCACAACACTTGATCGTTGTAATGCGAAACCTATACTTGGACCAGGAGGCAGTCGTCAGAACAGAGCAAGGGAACACTGCATGGTTCACAATTGGGAAGGGCGTATGCCAGGGATGCGTCCTATCTCCATACCTTTTCAACCTATATGCAGAACAGATTATCCTGGAGACTGGGCTCTATGAGGAGAAATGTGGAGTCAAGATTGGTGGACGATTTATCAACAGTCTGCGTTATGCAGATGACACAACCCTGCTTGCTGAAACTGAAGAGGACCTGAAGCACCTGCTGCAGAGTGTCAAGGACTGCACCCTACAATATGGATTGAGGCTCAATGTCAAGAAGACAAAGATTCTCACCACTGGGCCAACTGGCAGCATCAGGATGGATGGTGAAGAGATTGAGATTGTACACAGCTTTAGTTTGCTTGGCTTCCACAGTCAGCAGTATTGGCACCAGTAGCCAGGAAATTAAAAGGCTCATTGCCATGGGAAAGTCTGCTGTTAGGGACCTCTCCAAAGTACTGAAGAGCAATGGTGTCTCTCTGGAGATTAAGGTGTGTCTGATACAGGCCATGGTCTTTGCAATCACTTGTTATGCATCAGAGAGTTGGACAATGACCAAGGAGGACAGAAGGAGAATTGATGCCTTTGAGCTGTGGTGCTGAAGAAGAGTATTGAGAATACCATGGACTGCTAGGAAAACAAACAGATTTGTCCTGAAAAGGGTTAAACCGGGTGGATCCTTGGAGGCAAGGATTCTGAGGCTCCATCTAACATACTTTGGACATGTTGTGAGGAGAGACCGGTCCTTGGAGAAGGACATCATGCTTGGGAGGGTGGAGGGACAGCGCAGGAGGGGAAGGCCCTCTATGAGGTGGATTGATTCAGTGACTGGGATAATCGGGATGGGAGTGTCAGAGACAGTGCGATTGGCACAGGACAGAGCAGAGTTTAGGGCTGTTGTACAGAGGACCGCTATGAGTCGCAAGCGACTTGACGGCACGTAACAACAACAACAACAACAACCACCTTTGTATTATAATGTAGAAAATAACATTATATTAGGAAACTGCTGCTTCCTGACAAAGCAAGTCTAATTGGGTCCTATTATTCATAGTCCTGATATATTTCCCTTGCTTTTTAAGGAAAACAAATAGGTAGAATTGCCATGGTACTCATGCAGAAATAAATATAATGAGATAATTAAGAGTCTTGAATAGTTACCTAACACTGATCCATTATTTTTTTTTCCAGTATCTCTGAAGATAAATAGGTAAGAGTTATTTGCAGCAAAATAAAAATAAAAACGTAATCTACACATTAAAACTCTGTTTAAGATCGCAAACAACGAGTCCCTCAGTGGCCCAAAGTGATACCTGAAGGTACACCTCCCCCTTCCAACTTAAAGAGCTTCAAGGCTTTCAATCACAAGAGAAATAAATGATTAATATACAGACCTTTATCTATGGGTATACACAGACCTTTATACACAGATCTGGAAAATGGGATAACAAAATAATAAATGTCCTTATCTGTTTTATTAAAAAACATAGTCCTACCCCCAGCCCAAATACTGAAGCAAAAATTATTTTGAGAAAATTATTTTTATTGACTAAGATTAAGGGCCATAATAGTAGTCATTTTTATCTCTATAGGCCAGGATTCTCAAAGTTTCCATGATCATCTCTTTGTAGAGTTCTCTTTCTCTGAGCAAGATCCAGAAAGATCTTCCCTTTCTATGAGTCCCAAAACACCCAACACATTCTGGATCAACAAGGTAGCATAAACCTTAATGATTCTTAGAATGAAGGATAATTCAAAGGAATTTGACACTGGTATTAAGTTTTATCAAGTTCCACTCCAGGGTAGTTCTCACCCCCCCTTTTTTTTTAAATTTTAATGAACATTTACAGAGATTTTGGATTTCCACTCATTCATTGTTGCACTTTTCTCCCTGCTGACCCCTCCCCTCTAGGTTCATTCCAGGGTAGTTTTTATAGTGTTGGGGTTTTTTTTGTTGTTGTTGTGTATATGTTTTTTGTGTTGTTATGTGTTGTATTGTTGTGTATGTTTGTTATTGTTGTGTCTATGGTATTGTTTGTTGTTGTTTTTACTGTATATCACTGCGTAGGACCCGACTCAAACCAGGCCCTCTGAATGCATTTTCAGAGGCAATAAATTGAATAGAAGCAGACTTCCCATGAAGCAACTGGTGGATTTGAACTATATACTTTTGTGTTGGCAGTACAATTCCTTACCAGTAAGCCACCAGAACATTCTTTTAAAATAGTACCGTTTAAAAACTGCAGAAATCATATCAATGTTCTCATTTAGATATATACAAATACTCTGGTAAGAAAAAAATATTACATATTTCCCTAACATGAATCAAAACATTCAATAAAACTCAAGTGAAGGAAAGAAGAAGTTATTAACAAGTGGGTAACACTGTAGAATATCAGAGTATCCTTCTGTCCTTTACAACTATGGGAGGAGCAGAGAACCACATAAACAAACCAACAAACTGATACCTACACTCATAAGATGGTCACTTTTTTTTAAACTCTTTGAGATCAGGAAGTGGCAGGTTCATCTTCAAAAGAGAATATTCTTTGTGAGAATTGTGATAGTTTACATATCAGGTACCTATATTTAAGAAACTCGTTCTGTGGTGTTTTCTGTCCCTTTTATTTACAAATAGAAAACTCTGGTAGAGTGAGTCTATTGTTTAAAGTGTTTTTTCAAGACCATTGCCCTTGAATTTACCATACAGCTGAGCAGGACCATGGAAATACTATGTGTTAATCTATTCACATGGAATTGCTTCCTTTTGATATTCCAAAAGGAATGAAGAAATACTGACAGTAGGTAAACAGAACTGGTGAAACAAACAAAGCTGGTGATCAAATGATATGATTTCAAACAATGATTACTCAATGCAAATACCTTTTTTAAAAAATCATAAACAGAAACTACACACATGGACTTCACCTTATGGGATACATAAGGATACGAATTATTAAATCTATGGAGTCAATGAAGAAGTTCAATATCAGCAGTCAAATCCAGCCTGGGCCTGCCAGAGATATAGGCCAGCAATTACTCATAAGCAAGTTCAAAATTAATTTAAAAATCATCTCGAGAACAGATTTGGTTCACTGTACACTAACTGTCTGGAGACTAGAATGAGTTATGGATGACATCAAGGATAGCATCCATGAAGAAAGCAAAAGGTCCTTATTAAGATCTTTATATAGCGGAGTTAAAAAAAAAAAAAACCCAACCAAACCACCAAAAAACAAAATGGATATCAAAAGAGATTCTGAAAACTGAGATGAATGGGATATTTCAAAGGACAAATTGAGAAGACAAAAAAAAGTATGATAAAAAACGTGCAAAGAGCTGGAGTCAGAAAATCAAAAGGAAGAATGCCTATATAATTTATCAAGCTGAAAGATCTGAAAAACAAATTCAAGCCTTGAGTTGTAACACTGAAAGATTCTGTGACCAAGATCTTGAATGATCCAGGAATCATCAAGAATATGGAAAGAATACACAGAATCACTAGTTTAAAAAGAATTGGTTGACCTTGAAACATTTCAGGCAGTAGTATATGATCAAGAAAAAATAGTAATAAGGAAGACATTCAGGTTGCACTGAAACTATTGGCAAAAAAATAAGGCTTTATGTATTGATGAAAAACAAGTGGCATATTTCAACAAACAGATGCAGCCCTGAAAGTGCTCACAAGTCTATGCCAAGAAATTTGGAAGATCTTACCAACTGACTGGAAATGAAAGTGATCCAAGTGAGTGTGGAAATTATGGAACAATATCAATAAAAATATTATACACATGAACATCTTCCTAAAGGTTATTTAAAAATAACAGAAACAGAATATTGGCAGGGAATGGCCTGGGTTCAGAAGAGGCCACTGAAGGAGGGTTACAATTGCTGATGTCTGATGTGTCTTGGTTTAAATCTGAGAATACCAGAAGGATGTCTATTTATACTTATTAATTATGAAAAGGTATTTAACTGTGCAAATCATAACATGAAGGAAAATGAGAATCCTAAAATATTTAATAATATTTATGCTAGATGTGTACAGAGACCACGAAGCAACTATCCAAATAGAACAAGGAACATTGGATAGTTTAAAATTAGGAACGGTATAATTCTTTCATCATACCACTTCAACTTGTATGCTGAGCAAATAATTCAAGATGATGGACCAAATGAAGAAGAATGTGGCATCAGGACAGGAGGAAAAATCATCATCATCAACAATGACAACATGCTTTAGGTAGATGACACAAACTTGTTTGCTCAAAGTGAAGAGGACTTAAAACACTTGCTGCAGAAGATCAAAGACTACAGTCTCTAACAATAGTAGTGTCACTGATAAAAGTCCAACTTCTAAAGAAAGATTAACAATTCACAAGCAGGTAGAGATAAGAGCAGAGTAAAATGCACAGTTGTTACGTCCTTTAATCAGTGACTAGGACTCATTGAGATCCCATTAAGAACACTTCTGAACCCTGCTCTATCCTGCACTATTCTCGCCCTCTCCTGATATATCTGAGCCCATTGTCACAGTCACAGTATCAATACACCTTGTCTAGGGTCTTCCTCTCTTACCCTAACCCTCCACCTTTTCCAGCATGATGAATCATGATCATGGAGGTTAAAAAAATTTACTAAGGTCCTATTAATTATCTGAGACTAACTGCTACTTAAACTATGCAGCTTTTGCATTCTTTGGTTTCTATAATGGACAGTTTAAAACATTAATAAAAGAAATACCATTCTCATACATGAATAAAAGAAAGTCATGTGAAAATTCTCTTATTTTCATTTGACTTACCTTACTTCATTTGGGATTTTATATCTAAATTATGTGCACTAGATCTTAGGAATTTTCCTTTTTTGTTTCCTAGAAAAAGTGCTGTAAAAGTAAAATAATGGCCATATGTAAGTGTCCATTCACAGCCATGAAGTAAAAAATAAAATTAAAAAAATAATGTTAAGGTTAATTGCAGGTTATTATTTTAATTTTATAAAAATTTTTACTTAAATTATGTGTTATGAAAGTTCATCAAGATAAAACTAGAAAATAAGTGTAAATTTCATGCTATCTTTCATGTAACAAACTACAGAAATTGGTTATGTTTGTATTTGCTTTCTCCTATATAAACACTGGTAAGATGCTTCAGGAAAGCAATGAAACGGATATTTGATATGAAGTTGGAGGAAGAGGGAAGAGCTGGATGAGGAACAGAGTTTTATTTTATTTCAAATTCCCACTTAGGTGATGGAGGCAGAAGTTCAAGCTGCTTTGAAGGAAATAGCAAAAAATAAGGCCCCCGGAATAGATGGTATACCAATTGACATATTTCAGCTAACAGATGCTGCCATGGATGTGCTCACCAAGTTGTGCCAAGAAATCTGGAGAACAA
>NW_006399998.1:513607-514186 GCF_000299155.1 Elephantulus edwardii | reverse complement strand
CAGGGTTTAGGGCTGTTGTACATAGGGTCGCTATGAGTCGCAAACGACTCGACGACACATAACAACAACAACAACAATCGAGCCCTTGCTATGATATTATATGTTTAACAATGAGGTAAGTCAAATAGGATACTAACTGCATTTCATAGGAGATTATGTTCAAAATAGCTGGAATTAGAAGAGGTCGTGGTACTAGGGATATTACAGCTAATGTTAGATGGATTTTGGCAGAAAGCAGAGAATACCAGAAGAATGTCTATCTGTTCTTCATTGACTATGCAAAGGCTTTTTGACTGTGTGGATCACAATCACAAGACAGAGTACAGCCAATACAGTACTGGAAATAATGGGAAAACATGAAAATGCAATCAAGAATATCAAGACCGAAATGGCAGAATTCTACAACATGCTGTGGGGGGGGGGGGGGGAAACACAGAAAGGAAAATGTGGAATAGAGTCAGTTAGCGGGAAGACAAGACTGCTGATCACCATTGACAAAGACCTGGACTTTGAGAAAGACAAGCCTCGAATGGATCAGTATTTTCACCAAATGGAAAAAAATCATTAAAGAAAAGAAGA
>NW_006399998.1:512890-513507 GCF_000299155.1 Elephantulus edwardii | reverse complement strand
ATCACCATTGACAAAGACCTGGACTTTGAGAAAGACAAGCCTCGAATGGATCAGTATTTTCACCAAATGGAAAAAAATCATTAAAGAAAAGAAGACATCTTCCCAAATTCACTTTATGCTGCAAGACATGCTGGATCTGCGATGGGGATCACTGCCCAAATCCACGAGGAAACTGACATGGAAGAACATCGGGAGCACATCAAAGTGCAGCAGATCGTGGCAAAGGGCAGTGACAAGAGATGAGGTGGCCCTCCAGGTCATCCTGGGTCTTCCACTTGTGGACGATGATGGCTGGAACACAGTCCTTATTAACAAGGGTAGTCGACTCAGTGACACTTCAGTCTCACCAAGGTCACAAAGCCTGGCTCTATTGATTCAAACAATTTTCGCACCAGGAGGGCGACTGAGCTGGGGCAAGGGCAGCAGTAGAGGCTCAGGACCCAAACCCTCAGATGTAGCATCAGAAGGTGCTCAACCAGCTACTAGTACTCTGAATCGCTTTTCAGCCCTCAACAAACAGTGGTTGTTGTTGTTATGTGCCGTCGAGTCGCCTGCGACTCATGGCGACCCTATGTACAACAGCCCTAAACTCCGCTCTGTCCTGTGCCAATCGCACT
>NW_006399998.1:503625-510610 GCF_000299155.1 Elephantulus edwardii | reverse complement strand
TAATGAACGAAGGCCAGATGAGTTGTGGGAGGATATCAAGGGTATCATCCAGGAAGAGTGCAAACGGTCATTGCAAAGACAGAAGAGGAAGACCAAAATGTATGTCAGAAGAGACTCAACAAACAGTACCCACAGAAAAGATAGGTAACAGGCGTGTGCTGCAGAGGAGTAGCTTGAGCCAGAATGAAGAAAGTTGGGGACCGAGGGGACAGTCTGGAGCGGAGTGAATGAGGAGGTGACAGAGGGGACTGGCTCCATGGTGCAAGGGCTCCTGCCACCAAGCGGAGCTTCAGCAAGGAAGTGGAGCAGCAGAGTAGAGAATGGTCCAAGCAGCCCGAGGGGACTGCGCAAGGCAGCCAGCCTCACAGGGGATCGGGACCGCAGGTGAGACACTGTAGAGGGAGAAACCACGTTGCCACCAGTGAGCCCTCTAAAGGCTGCGCTCTCTGAGGAGGAGCTGGCGAAGAAATCCAAGGCCATCACCGAAGAGCACCTTCACTTTAATGACATGAAGGAAGCAGTACAATGTGTGCAGGAACCGGCGTCGCCCTCCTTGCTGTTCATCTTTGTTCAATGTGGCATCGAGTCCACCCTGGAGTGCAGTGTCATCGCTGGGGAGCAGATAGGGCCGCTGCTGCACCAGCTGCTCAGTGCTGAGCACCCCTCCTCTGCTCAATACTACCAAAGGCTATATGAACTCTTGGACTTGGTGAAGGACATGGAAATTGACATCCTGCATGTGTGGCTCTACCTGGCACAACTGGTAACACCCATCCTGCAGGAAGAAGGCCTGCCCATGGTGGAACTGTTCAGGGAGATTACAAAGACTCTGAAACCCCTGGGCAAAGCTGCTTCTCTGTTACTGGAAATCCCGGGGCTTCTATGCAAAAGCATGAATCCCCAAAATGTGGGGACATTGTGGTGAGAGGCTGGGCTCAGCTGGAAGGAATTTTTCCCTGAAGGTCAGGATGTCAGTGCAGTTATCACTAAATAGAAGGTGGAGTACACTCTGGGAGAAGAGTCGGAGGCCCCCAGGCAAATGGCTCTTCCCTCCGGGCGGGGGCGGGCGGCGGGGATCTAAACAGGAGCTGGAGAAACTGCTGAAGGAGGAGAACAGTAATAAGCCAGTGTGCGAGTGGATTGAGGCTAACCTGAGTGAGCAGCAGGTAGCCTCCAACACATTCGTTCGCGCCCTCATGACGACTGTCTGCTATTCCTCAATTATCTTTGAGAATCCCCTCCAGTGGATGTTGAAGCGCTGAAAGCAGGATCCAAACTGATGAGCAGAAGGAGCTCCAGGTGCTCTACGCCCCCAGGCCCCACTGTGACCTTAGAACAGCCTACCAACCTGCTTCTTTGACACGCTGTACAATGAGGACAGAGGACCAAGAGGACATGGTCAAAGAGGACGCTGGGAGAGCAGCATGGACCCCGCTGAACAGCAGGCAAGAGTGTGCCCCGCCAATCTGTCACAGCCAGGGATTTGGAGCCCCATGGACTGGAGGGTGGCCCAGCCAGCTGCCTGGATGGCAGGGGTAGGGTTGGGAGGTAACAGTCACAGTGGCAGTGAGTGCCTGTAGTGCAGTGTGTCTGAGCTAATAATAAAATGGCTGAAGAGGCAGGATGCTGCCAGGTGTCCCTTTCTTCCCCCCCTAGGGCACAAAGAGACATATTTTTTTTTAAAAAAAGAATCTTAATGGGAAATTACTACAAGAAAAAACAGAAGATGGAAGGCAAATGAAGAAAATATTAGAACAATATGGGATAACATCAAACACAACAATATACGTGCCATAGGAATTGCAGAACAGGAGAGGTAGAAGAAAAACACAGAGAAAATTGTGGAAGAGATACTAGAAGAAAATTTACCAGGCATCTTGCAAAATGAGGAGATCCACATTCAAGAAGTTCAGAGAACTACAGACTAGACAAAAAAAGCCACAAACAAAAAACCCAAACCAATGAAACAAACCAATGTGTGTGAACATATAGAGATCATTAGGATAGCATAGGACAGGGTGAAGTTGAGATCTGTTGTTCATCAAGTCTCCATGGGTTTTATACTTAATAGCACCTAACAGCAACAATAAACCCAATAACATGGACCTCCAAAGTATCTTGGATTCCATCTTGTATTCTTAGCCGCCTCTTAAACAAGCATAATCTCTGATCTGAGGGAAAGCCATCCTCAACATACTGCCAGTTCAGCAGAAACACCATCTCAGATCAGGCATTCCACCACAGCATCCTCATGAACATCAATGAGTCTAGTCCCTCCAAATAGTTTTTCTTCATTTTGTTTTTCCACCTTTACTTATTCCTGGCCAGCATTTTCTATGAACATCACTACTTTTTGTTGTTGTTGTTGTTTTATCTCCTTTCTTATACTTTCCCCTTAATTTCCAACTTTCCTGTTGTCTCCTCTTATTCGGAGGAATACTTTATTTAGAGCACACCCTTGTTTCTTTTCTGTCCTATTTGATATTTTAGTTTAGTTGTTATCATTTTTTGGTTTTTCCTTGTCCTCTCCTTCTCTTTCTCCCTTTCCCCCCAACTCTTTTTTCCTTCTTCTCTTTTTTCTCTTGTATCTTGTTTCACTCAGCAGTAGAGCAATAATATCCACACAATCCACTCATGTGCATGTCTCCTACAGCTCCCCACACTGGACAAAAGTAAAGATCAGCTCATGCTCGGCCTGACTGATAGAAAAAGACAACCATCACCCATCTATCCTACGATCAACTTCTATACATGAACAATGAACAGAAAATTACACAAGCATTCATATTTTCTATCATAGTCACAAGAAGACAGAAGTTGTAACCCTACAAACATTACCACAGTGTCCTGGAGGACACTGATAACTTCAAACGCCACCAAAAATCCAAGATAAGATACCACCAGATAGTAATCTAAATATAGAACAAGCAAGTCTGTCAGAGAAAGAAATCCTGTGGCAACTTCCTAAGAAGGAACTCAGAAAAATATGGTCTTTACAGAATTGAGAAAAAGTATGAGAATAAATTGATGAATAATATGAAGAAAATGCAGGCAAAACTTTAGAAAAAAAGTGTTTTTAATCAACACAAGATTAAACAGCCAAAATAAACGAAATAGTAGAATAGTAAAATAGGAAGTTGGCATTAAAAACATTAAAAGCAAATTTTGAGCCTTCCTAGAAAGGTGGTGCTGAAAGTGAAGACAGAAGCCCCTGCCCCTCCCAAAAATGAAGCCAAAGCAAAGGCATTAAAGACTAAGAAGGCTATCCTGGCAGCCTAAGATGCTGAGACTCTGAAGGCAGTCCAAATACTCCCAGAAGAGTGCCCCCAGGAGAAACAGGCTTGACCACCGTGCCATCATCAAGTTTTCCCTGACCACTGAGTCAGCTATGAAGAAGATACATGATGACAACAACTTGTGTTCATTGTGGATGTGAAAGCCAACAAGCACCAAATCAAACAAGCTGTGAAGAAAATCTATGACATTGAAGTGGTCAAAGTTAACATCTTGATTAGGCCTGATGGAAAGAAGGTCTATGTTCAACTTGCTTCTGACTATGATGCTCGGGATGTTTCCAACAAAATTGGAATCATCTAAACTGAGTCCAGCTGGCTAGTTAGGAAGATAAATTTTTCTCACCCATATTTTGAGAGATTGATAACACACTGGAAGGAAAAAAGAACAGAATTGAAGAAATGGAACATAGAATAGGTAAGACAGAAAGCAAAGCCTTCAATTCTAATCTGCTTGAGGAAAAATCAAGAAAAAAGAAGGAAGAAAAACGAAGTGAGCATAAGAATTATGTGTGACATCATAAAGAAGAATAAGTTATGTGCTTGGAATTCCAGAATAAGAAAAGACCCCCCAAAAAGCAGAGATAAAATTACTGAAGATATACTGAAGAAAACTTTCTAAATATTATGGGGTGGGTGGGAAGAGCATATACATTCAAAAGACTGAACAAAACCCAGTATATAAAATATACCCCAAAATAAAAATAAATGGACATATAATAACGAAATTTTTCCAAAAATCCTGAAAGCAGCTTGAGAAAAACTAACAGTAACTTACAAAGGAGAAAGAGTAACAGCAGAAATCACAGGCAAACAAGCAATGAGATGACATATACCAAATTCTGGAAGAAAATAACTTCCCATCATGATTCTGCTATCAAGCAAAATTTTCCATCAGACATCACAATGAAGAAAGGACATTCTCAAAATGTAGAAAGTAAGAGAATTGCTAAAAACAAGACCAACTTAACCAGAAATGCTAACAATAGTTCTTCAGATAGAGATGTTGTTGTTGTTATGTGCTTGCGACTCATAGTAACCCTATGTACAACAGCTCTAAACTCTGCTCTGTCTTGGGCCAAACTCATTGTCTCCAACACACTCATCCCGATTGCCCCAGTCACCAAATCAATCCATCTCCCAGAGGGCTTTCCCCTCCTGCGCCTGCCCTTCACCCTCCCAAGCATGATGTCCTTCTCCAAGGACCAGTCTCTCCTTACAAGAAGACCAAAGTATGTCAAACAAAGCCTCAGAATCCTTGCCTCCAAGGAGCAGGCAGGTTTAAACCTCTTCAGGATGCATATGTTTGTTTTCTTAGCAGTCCATGGTTCCCTCAGCACTCTTCTCCAACACCAAAGCTCAAAAGCATTAATTCTCCTTCTGTCCTCCCTGGTCATTGTCATGACCATATCTGACACATAACAAGTGATTGCAAAGACCATGGCCTGTGCCAGATGCACCTTAGTCTCCAGAGACACGCCGTTGCTCTTGAGTACTTTAGAGCGATCCCTAACAGCAGACTTTCCCATCGCAATACGTCTTTTCATTTCCTGGCTGCTGGTGCCAAGAGTGTTGATTGTGGAGCCAAGCAGACTAAAGCTGTGTACAATCTCAGTCTCTTCACCATCCATCCTGATGTTGCCAATTGTTCCAGTGGTGAGAATCTTTGTCTTCTTGACATTGAGCCTCAATCCATATTGAAGGCTGTAGTCCTTGACCCTCTGCAGCAAGTGCTTCAGGTCCTCCTCAGTTTCAACAAGCAGGGTTGTATCATCTGCATAATGCAGATTGTTGATAGATCTTCCACCAATCCTGATGCTGCATTTCTCCTCATAGAGCTCAGCCTCCCGGATCTGTTCTGCATACAGGTTGAAAAGGTATGGAGACAGGACACATCCCTGGCATACGCCCTTCCCAATTTTGAACCATGCAGTGTTTCCTTGCTCTGTTCTGATGACTGCCTCTTGGTCCAAGTACAAGTTTCGCATTAGCACGATCAAGTATTCTGGGATTCTCATTCTTCTCAGAATCAGCCACAGTTTGTTATGGTCCACATAGTCAAAACATCTTTGCATAATCAATCAAGCACAGATAGACATTCCTCTGGTACTCCCTGCTTTCCGTCAATATCCATCTGACATTAGCTACAATATCCCTAATACCACGACCCCTGCTAAACCCAGCCTGGACTTCTGGCAGTTCTCTGCTGATGTGCTGTTCCAGAATCTTCAGCAGACTCTTGCTTGCATGTGAAATCAATGATATTGTTCTATAGTTTCCACACAGCACAGAAAAGTAGATGGAAGGAAGTAATAAGCACCATAAAAAACAGAGCAGAAAAATGACAGCAAAAAAGACCCATGTCTACAGATAATTTCACTGAATGTGATTGGATTAAATCGATCTGTCAAGAGAAAAAGAATAGCAGAATGGGTAAGAAAACATGACCCAATAAAATGCTTGTCTATAATGACATATTTGAGTCACAGGATAAATATTAGAAATCAAACTATGGGAAATTATATCAAGGAAATAGTAATCAAAAAAGAGTAGGGGTGGCAATATCAGTAATAAAATAGGTTTCAAGTTAAAAATTAGCATGAGAGACAGAGAAGGAGAATATTTAATTATTGAAAGGTCAGTTTAACAAGAGGACATAAATATAATATCTACACACAGAAAGTTGGAGCTGCAAAACACACAAACCAAACTTTAATAGATTTGAAGAAAAACATATACAACATCTTAATAGTTGTTGCTGTTAGGTGCCTCTGAGTTAAGTCAGACTCATAGTGACACTATGAACAACAAACCTGAATCCTGTGCTATCTTCATTATATCTGATATGCTTGAATCCATCGCTGCAGTCATTATATCAATTCATCTTGTTGAGGGTCTCCTCTTTCACTGACACTCCACCTTTCAAAGCATGGTTTCCCTTTCCAAGCAATAGCTCCTTCTAGTAACATGTTGAAAGATTTAAAGAAAATTAAAACAATTCCATGAAAGCTTAGATATGACCCTGAGAAATCCCATCTAAGTTTCGAGATCATCTCAAGGACTGATTCAACACGCTGAACACTTAATGATTGAAGACCAGATGAGCTGTGAAATGCATCAAGGCCATTAAAAATACAGCAGAAAAAAATGTCATAGTGGATGTCAGAAGAGACTCGGAAGTTTGTCCTAGAATGTAGAGAAGCTAAAGTGAATATGACATAAGATAGCAGAATAGAAAAATCTCGAAGTGTGGCTTAAGTATAACAATGAAATATGCAAAGACCTGGTATTAAAAAAACCAAAAGGGAAACACATGCTCAGCCTTTCTCAAAATGAAAGAAAAAAATTAAAGCACTGAGTTACAACAGTGAAAGATTTTATGGGAAAAATTTTGAATGATGTAAGAAACATCAAAAGAAGATGGAAAGAATACAGAGTGACTGAACAAAAAAGAAAGTGGTCACCACTCAACTATTTCAGGAAGTGGCATAGGATCAAAAACCAATAGTACTGAAGGAAAAAATTTAAGAGTCACAGAAACCACTGACAAAAAAACCCCAAAACAATAAACAAACAAAAACACCAAACAAAACAAAACAAAACCAACAAGTTCCAGGCTACATAAATGGAAGAATGTGCCATGTTCATGGATAGGAAGACTCAATATTGTGAAAATGACAAAAAAATAAAAA
>NW_006399998.1:485266-503525 GCF_000299155.1 Elephantulus edwardii | reverse complement strand
AATGCAATCCTTATACAGATACAAAATTCCTTTTTGAAGGAGATTGAAAGAGAAAATGTCAAGTTTATTTGGAGAGGAAAGAGACCTTGAATAAGCAAAGTACTTTCTGAAAACAAAAATGAAGTGAGAGGCATAGCACTCCTTAAACTAAAAATTTACCACACAGTGGTAGTAACGAAAACAGCATGGTACTGTACAATGACAGGTACACAGATCAATGGAACAGAATTGAGAACCCAGAAATGGACTCAGCTATCTATGGTGAACTGATATGCAAAAGGGAAATAAAATCTATCAAATGGGGAAATGACAACCTCTTTGACAACAAAACTGGCAAAACTGGACTGCTATCTTAAGGTGGATCAGAGACCTGGGAGTAATACCAAAAACCATAAAATTCATAAGAGACAAACTGGGATCAAGCTTAGAAGGCCTACTCTATAGTATAGAGACTGTCAAGTACAGCCAGAAACGCACAATCTGAAGAGCATAAAATTGATGAATGGGATCTTCTAAAGATTAAATCCCTGTGCACATCAAAAACTTTTTCTGATAAGGTGAAAATAAAACCTTCAGACAGGGAAAAAACATCTGGCAATAACATTCCAAGCAAGGCTCTCATAATGAAAGTTTACATAATACTCCTGGACTTCCACAAGAAAAAGAGAGATAACCAATTATAAAATGGGAAAAAGACAGGGAAAGAATTTTCACAGAAGAAGATATTTGGATGGACAACAGACATTTGAAGAAATGCTGCAGATCACTGGCAATTAGGGAGATGCAAATAAAAACAAAAAATGAGATACCATCTCACTCCATAAGCAAAGTTTAACAGGACAGCAAGTAATAAATACTGGCGAGGATGTGGTGAGACAGAAACTCTTATATATTCTTGATAGGATTGTAAAATGGTACAACCACTCTGGAAGGCAGTTTGGTGCTTCCTCAAAGAGCTGAACATAGAAATGTCACCTGACCCAGATATTCCACTGTTTGTAATATACCCTGAGAAAATGAGAACTGAGGCACAGATGGAGACTTGTACATCAATGTTCATAGCAGCATTATTCACCATCGCAAGAACATGGAAACAGCCCCAAAATCCAACCACAATGGAGTGGATTGAGAAATTACAGTACATTCACACAATGGAATACTAGGGCAGCATGCAGGAGCAATGATTCTGTAAACTACTATTTAGTTTGGGAGATACTGGAGAATATTATGCTGAGTAAACTATCTCAGTCCCATAAGGACAAATACTGTATAAAAACTATTACTGTAGAATGAGTATGAGGATCCAAGGGGAGGAAGGGGGGAAGCAGAGGGGTGAAGATGGGTGTGAGGGTTTAATCATAGGATCACACAATGTGATGGGGGCGATGAAGGAAATGGGAAAGATCCAGTGTGAGAAACAATGAATTTGAACTTTGTAAATAAACCCATACAATTTAAAAAAACCCAAAACCAAAACTAAAGAATTCCATTAAAAATAATTTTGGAAAAAAATAATTTTGAAAGATATCCCCTAGACCAAAAGTAATATGTTACTCTGTATAGTAAAATAGCTATGATTTTATAAAAGTACTGAAACATAAAGGAGCAGAAACATTTCACCCAGTTTTCTTTTCTTTGAACTTGGCTCATGTCTCCCTGGTAAATTACTGAAATTGATTTATTTTCTAAAAGATAACAAAATAAAACTAGCATGATATACATTTTATGCTTCTTAAAAAATATTCCACATTTACATATTTTTTAGATAGAGACAAGATGAATGGTTTGACTTGTTCTTTTTATAGACATACTAAACTTGTAATAGCTGATACCCCCAAGTCTAAATGTTAAATCAACATGTGTTTGAGGGACCTTCAACTTATCAAGTATTGCAGGTCTTTGATTGTTTTGGAACTTCTTCTGCTACTGTGGACTTAGTTCAAGGCCAGATTAGACAGGCCCCCCCCCCCCAATTGGATGAACAAATAATTAATTATTTGCTTTGGTCACTCAAGTTCAAGCAAATGCATCAGTGTTTTTCTATATAAAACCTAACTGAAATAGGTTAAGCACATTCTCCTCCCCAGGAATTTTACACTAGACAATTCAAAATGATAACAGTATCTTTGATTTGGGGAATTGTTGTTGTAATGTGTTGTTGTTTGTGGCTTTTTCTTGGAGTGAGGAGAAGGTAAGGGAAGCTTTATCTTTAAATTATCTTTTAGTCATTTATTTAGTGATTTTTTTTTATTTTCCCTGTTATATCACACATCTGGGTTTTTGTACATAGACATTTGTATTTTCTCCTCTAAATTTTTAAATTGTTATCTTTCTATATAGCCAATGAAAGATGCAATAATAGTATTTTCCTTTTTAGTATTGACATATACTTTTTATTATTATATAGATATATAACATTATGGACAGAAACTTAGTCAGTTCTCTGTGTGTATTTATGGGTGTACATAAAAGAAATTTGAATTTGTAAGGACATATGTGACAATTGGGAATCTGCACTGGAAAAGGTTTCTTCCTAGCATGTGGGTAAAAGAGATGCTCGGACTTATCAGACACATTCTCTTCAAGTTCTCATAGTACTTTAAATAGACTTGGTCCAAGCTGGAAACACTATATTGACTGTGCCTATTAGTCTATTCCTCCTATTAATCAGCCTGGGTTACAGTTTTCTAAGTGTATGTGACATCACTTTCATTTGTATGTATTATTTATTTATAATTGGTCCAAGAATACAAGAAATACAAATAGAATCAGAGCCAGAGACATAGTTAATTTAACTTTAGATTGGCACAGAGAACTTTTTTTAGGGGGGAGGCTGCCTACCTTCTGTTAAGTCACTTTCAAGAGGAGAAGAATACCGCTAACACCCCTTCAGCTGTGTAGAATGTTATATGTTGATTAACATTTATAATTTGTTTGTCTTTTCATTTGTATTTTGCTTCCGGCTTATTCATTTCCATTTTTGTTATCTTCAAACTGGGAAATATTTTACATTATAACTACCTGGAAAGATGCTTAGTCATGTTGGAAAACAAAGAAAGAATGTTAACATTTAAAATTATTTGTAAAAACACTGAATTACAAGTACTGATTCTGTTGGTACTTAATTTGCCTAATTTTGTTTTATTATAGTCTAATTTAGTGAATGAGATTCTCCTCTTAACTATCAAAGAATAATAGTTGTTAAATGAAGAAGATCAGAAAAGATGTCAGTAAAGATGTTTATAGTATATTTCTATCTGTAAAGGATACAAATTAATCTTTTTAAGTAGGAGGGAAGCAATACTTTGAAAAAGTACCATCTGTTTCAAGTCTAGGGGAGCTCTGGTGTAGTCCATAGGAGGTTATGCTGCTGAGCCAAAGGCCACACCTCTCTGGCAGTTTGACTGCCACCAGCTGCTCCTCAGGAGAAAGGTAGGCTATCTCTCTTGCTGAGATTTACAGTCTCAAAAAACCATTGCAGGGTCAACTCTAAGCAGGATCAGACTCAACAGAAATGAGTTGACTTGAGGATTTCACGTCTACACTGAGAGCAAGAATCTTGTTGTCTGTGTTGACTTTTGCATCTTTATCAGGATAAGTGGCTATAATAGGCATTCAGTAAGCGTTCCTAGAATTCTTGGCTACATAGATGGATTTTGTCAAGCCATCATGTTATCATGTTACTTTAATCCATTATTTTAGCAAAAGAATAGGACGTCAGCCACAAACGAAGCATTTATAAGCAGTAAGTTAAAACCAAATGCATCCTTTTCCTGTTTACCCTGTGTTTCTGTTTTATAGGAAGACGGGTGAACCACCTTTGGAGAATGGGTTCATCCCATACCTGGGCTGTGCACTGCAATTCGGTGCCAATCCTCTTGAATTCCTCAGAGCAAATCAAAGGAAGCATGGTCATGTTTTTACTTGTCAGCTAATGGGAAAATATGTCCATTTCATCACAAATCCCTTGTCCTTCCATAAGGTATTGAGCCATGGAAAACACTTTGACTGGAGAAAATTCCATTTCACTACTTCTGCAAAGGTAATCAGTGTCATGGGTAGTCAGTGCATATGATATTCTACTTGTTTTCCATCATTTTTTATATGTAAGTCTCTTTAGGAATTTTGTTGTATTTAGATTTAAGGATAGAGATGTGCACAAGAGCTCCTGCCATCTGGAGATTCTTAGGAACATAAGAAGTTGTGTTAAATAAACATCGACCCTTAGTATGATCATTTTAAAAAGTCAGAAGAGACTTTTAGTATATTTGCCATTTCTTAATCAGCTAATTTTGTCCTTAATGAGGACAGAAGTAAAAACTTAACAGCTTTTGGAGCAGCCAGTGATATGCTCTGTGGGTAAGACAGCTGGCATCTTGCTTAAGTCGACCATGTCTACGTGACCCCGAGAGTGGGGGCACTGGAAGAGCCAGACTTTCAGTAATTGTTCTATCCTGACCAAGCCACTCATTTTATTTTAAGAATTGGCCGGGTATTTTTGTTGTCATAAATGTCACTGAAGAGGCTCTATTAGGGAGAAGACAGTCAATTGATATTTATTGGGTTTCTTGCAAAGAAATATTAGATCAGGACTCTGTCACTAAGTAGCTTACCTTGTGGATTAAACTACATCTACAAAGAACATTCAGGCGGGCAATGATACAAAACCTTGTGGATCAGCACCAAATAAGGGCGCAAGAAAAGAAAGAAAACCATGGCAGTCCAGAGTTGTTTCCTTAAAAAGCTGGGATGTAAACTGGGTGCTGAAGGAAAGACAGGATGTGGCCATTTGCCTGGAGACATGGGAAGACCACTTTGCCTTTACTTAGCAAGTAGAGAATTTTTAAAGTATTTAATCTGTTTTCTGCCGTTTGACAGTGTTGCGTGTGGTTTCATTCTTTCCCCCACGTTTTATGCGCTGTAGGTGTTCGGGCACAGAAGTGTCGACCCCAGTGATGGGCATACCACTGAAAACATAAACAACACCTTCATCAAAACCCTGCAGGGCGATGCTTTGAATCCCCTCGCAGAAGCAATGCTGGAAAACCTCCAGCGAATAATGAGACCCTCCGTCCCTGCGGAACCCAAGCATGCGGCCTGGGTAACAGAAGGCATGTACTCCTTCTGCTACCGTGTGATGTTTGAAGCTGGGTATCTAACCCTTTTCGGCGAAGACCTCACAAGGCAAGAATCACATCGAGCGCTGATGCTAAGCAATCTGGACAACTTCAAGGAATTTGACAAGATCTTTCCTGCGCTGGTGGCGGGCCTGCCCATTCACATGTTCAAGGCTGCACACCACGCTCGGGAGAAGCTGGCCGAGGACTTGAGACACGAGAACCTCCGCAAGAGAGACCGCCTGTCCGACCTGGTCAGCCTACGCATGTTGCTCAATGACCAGCTCTCCACCTTTGACGACATGGAGAAGGCCAAGACGCACCTCGTCCTGCTCTGGGCCTCTCAAGCCAACACCATCCCAGCCACTTTCTGGAGCTTATTTCATTTGATCAGGTAACTATCAGTTTATCTATTTGTTTATGGAGGGAGAAAGCAGAATTTCAGTTTTACCCCCTCCACCCCCCCAAAAAATTCAAGGTACCTTCTTATGTCATCCATCAGGGTGTAATATTTATTTTTTCTTTAAAGAGTGTAAGATTGATACTCATAAATTATTAGCACGTATCAGAATTCATCTCCACAGAAATGGGAGCAGGTGTGACTGTAAACCGGTTCTAAGCTGCAGAACTGTCCCAGGCAAAGAAATGAGTCTCAAGTCCTAGAGCTTGGCTGTGCTGGAACTGAATCAGACCATCTGGTGGACCACTGCTGCTTCAAGTTCATAAACAATCTTCAAAATCATAAAAATAGATTTATATAATCACTTTTGAACAACAACCAGCACAACGCCTCTGCTTTATTGTTATGTGCACTCACTGTTCTCGCCATCCCTTTTATCACTAAATTAGTAATTATTATCTCATTGTTGGTCCAATTATGATATCAGCTACGGAACTGATGGTGGCTTGGTGGTTAAGGAGTTGGTGCTGTCAACCCAAGGGCTGTGGTTGTAATTCACCAGCTATGCTGTAGGAGAAAGGTGGAAAACTTCTTTCTATGTGATTTACTCCCTCTGAAAACCCGCAGCAGGGTCAGCTATGAGTCATTTCCAACTGACGTTACTCAACAATGACAACATGGTGTCAACTGGTCAATCATTATCTATTATCACTAATAAGAGATGAGGAGATTTTTGCCTTTTTTTTTAGATTTTTGCCTTTTAAAGCTGTATTCAACATATATTTTACCTAACATCATATATTTCTGAAATATTTACCTTCTAGCAAACTATTGATCAAGTAGTTTATTACATTTTTGCAATTATGGTTTGTACCATAAATATACAAAATAATTATTTCTAGAATGCTAGGTGGGAATACTAGTTTTCCGTCAACAGATGATCATTTTATGCTTTTAATAGAAAAATATTTAAAAATTTAATTTCAGAAACAAAACAGTCTTAAGTGACTATTAGTATCAATTAGAAAGTATCTTCCAAAGTCATTATTTAGGATAGCTATATCTGAAATGAATTCACCTATTTACAGGAAAGTTACTTACCTTAATACTAAATAAATAATAATAACAACAATGTTTTATTATGGTCACACAAGTACTTTTCAGTCGAGTGTCTGAAGCTGTATTTGAGCTCTATGCAATCTAGAGCCCTTAACTGTTCTGATGTTTCAATGAACTTCAGTGCCCTGAAATGAAGTAGGCTTTATTTCACAATTCTGAGTATTATACTAATAAATTATAACAGAAATGAAAACTGTTCTAATATGGAATCGTGGTATGCTGTTTAAGAATAAATATATAAAAAAGAATAAATGTATCTATTTGGAATTTAGCCAGGTACTTTAGCATTTTTAGGTTATGTATGTACCAGACCTTATTAGAATCATATGTTCATAAAAGTCTGGCACAGTTTAATTTTTATATAGGAAGGCTGATTGATAAAAGAAAACAATTCTTGCCAATATCCAAAAGCATAAAAGAGATTAAAACCAGAAGTGACAATATCTGTTTCCCATCTTCTCTTGTATTTGTTGGGTTGGATAGTTGCTATCGAATCAGCCCTGAGACATGTGTGACAGAATGAAATGTTGCCCTCTTTGTACTCTCCAGGATGGTATGCCAGCTCATTAAAAGAAAAGGGAAATGCCTATTTGTTTGTAGATCTGTTGGTATATTTGTACATCTTTCTTTTCTCTTAACTTTTAATAGGAGTCCTGAAGCAATGAAAGCAGCTGCTGAAGAAGTGAATAAGACATTAGAGAATGCGGGCCAAAAAATCCAATTTGAAGGCAACCCGATTTGTTTGAATCAAACTCAGCTGAATGGCATGCCTATTCTAGGTGCGCATGGGCTCCCTTTGCTTCTCCTCCTCCACCACCAGCAGCCCTGGTCAACACCTATTTAGTCTAAGAAGTTCTTAGATTTACGCCAAACAATTAATATGTATTGTCTTAATAATTATGAAAACAATCTTTTGGCAAAGGGCTATTTGTGGGAGCTTCTAGTTCATAGGGAGTAGCTGTATGTTGTTAACCCAAAGATGGCGGTTCTACTTGACCAAGGTGTCTGAGAATGAAAAGTGAGCAATCTCCTCCTGTGAGATTTACAGCCTGGAAAATTGAATGGAGGGTCACCTATGATTGATTCTAACTCAGCGGCAACCAATTACAGGCTTCGTAAGTGACTCAATCCTATACTATTAATCTTTATCCAGTGCTACCTTGGTCTGCCTCTCGGTTATTTCTGTATCCTGACAGTAATGTTGTGATAATGGTAGCATATTATTCATTTTAGGGAGGGACGGCGCAGGAGGGGAAGACCCTCTATGAGATGGATCGATTCAGTGACTGGGGTAATCGGGATGGGTGTGTCAGAGGCAGTGCGGTTGGCGCAGGATAGAGCAGGGTTTAGGGCTGTTGTGCATGGGGTCGCTATGAGTCGGAAACGACTCGACGGCACATAACAACAACAACAAAGGGAGAAAAGTACTATCAAAGCTTCAGTTATCTATGGTCGATGAGATTAAAACCCAAATCAAACTCATTCGGTCAGGTTGGAAGTGACTCATAGCTGATTCTCCAGCAGAGTTTTGGAGGCTGTGTATCACCTAGAAGACTGCTCATCTTTCTCTCATAGAGCTGCTGATGGATTTGAACCACTTACGTTTAGGTTGGTAGCACAACTCCTTACCCACTGGGCCAGATTACCACTATCTCAGATGGTAAGATTAAGGACACTAGATACAACTGAAGAATTAATTGGAAGTAAAATAAGGTTAGCTTTTTTAAAAATGGGAATTTTTTTATGCATCCAGCTTTCATAGTCTTTCCATCTTTGTGTGGCAGGATAGTACGGGTATTTCTGAACTCTGTATGACGTGGTCTTTAAATATATGATTTGTTCTGTCTTCTTTCCCCCAACCCCATGACTCCTCCTTCCTGTTCCTCCTTCGTTCTCTTCTTTTAAAATGTTTAGACAGCATCATCAAGGAGTCTCTGAGGCTCTCCAGTGCTTCCTTGAACATCCGGGCAGCAAAGGAGGACTTTGCTTTGCACATTGAAGACAAGTCCTTCAACATCCGAAAAGATGACTTCATAGCTTTTTATCCTCAGTTGATGCACTTAGATCCTGAAATCTATCCTGACCCTTTGGTGAGTGAAGTGTCCAAGCAATAGCTACCTAGATTCAATAGAAGAGAAAGTTTACTAGTCATTTGATCGCCATGGTCATAGCTATTGCCCTCTCAAACATACAAAATGTTTATGTATTTTGGAAAACATGGTTGATGGCCTTTCAGTTTTATTTCTATTTGGCACCACTAAATCTCTGCTAAATTATACTTGTAATCATCATAATAAATCTCTCATTTTTCTTTTTCTTTAAAAATTACTTGGTTCCAAATACAGACTATTGGATAACATTCTGACTCATCTAGTTTCTGATATGAACTGTCTTCCTAATTTTAACAAAAGGTTTCTCAGACAAAGCAAAAAGGGAAAATCTGGAAAAACTTGGAAAAGATTCCATACTTTTAGTATAGATGTTTACTGAATTATTTATTAATTTAAAAATGAAATAGCTCTATTACTCCCAGGTGAAGAAAGAGATGCACTCCTTTAAATTTATGAGTTGTATTTTCTTTCTATTTTTTTCAGACTTTTAAATATGATCGCTATCTTGATGAAAATGGGAAAGCAAAGACCACCTTCTATAGTAATGGACTCAAATTGAAATATTACTACATGCCCTTTGGATCAGGAGCTACAATATGTCCAGGGCGACTATTTGCTGTGCATGAAATCAAGCAATTCTTAATTCTGATGATTTCCTACTTTGAGTTAGAGCTTGTGGACAGTAAGATTAAGTGTCCTCCTTTGGACCAGTCTCGGGCAGGCCTAGGTATCTTACCACCATTAAATGATATTGACTTTAAATATAAATTCAAAGATTTGTGAATGTTTGGCTAGAGAAAGAGGACATTAGATGATTCAGCACTGAGGAGCACCTTCTGCTCAAATGCTTTTGTGGGCCCAATTCAGCAGGCCCTGTTGTGTTCACCAATTGCTGGTTTCCACATTTTAGCATTTTGAGGACTGTTTCCAGAGCTCAGAATCTCAATTTGTGCTGCTGAAAAGAATTCATTTCTAAAGCACAATAATATGTTTTGTTTGATTAAATGACTGAATGTGCATATAGTCATGGGCTAAACTTCATTACTTTCAAAGGCAGAAAAATGTCCTTTTCCCCTCTTTTATGCAGTGGAATGAAGGTATAGTGATTGGAAGCTTGGTGTTCTGTTTTATTTTACTTTTCTAAGGAAATGGCTATGTTTTAATAAAAATCACCCAAAATACTGAGAAAGACCCAAATTCACGTTTTAGTGAAACAACGCTATTTTTTGACCATGGAGTTCTTCAGATGTGAATATAGTAATATAGTACTTAAAAGGAGTAAAGGGAGGGGAGAAAAAGAGTAAAGGTGTGTATCTTGCCATTTATTTAAGCCCATCCTCCCCACTTCCTCTATATTCAGTGATCAGAGCATTTAGAATGATGATCTCAACACCTTGAAAACATTAAAGGTAGTTTTTGTATTTTTGTTTCATTTATTGTCGAAAACTTCAATGTCTATGCCAGGTTCAACTATTTTATGTATACTTTAATTCCTTGTTAATGAGAGGTTTTGCCATTGAAAATGAGGGTTTCTGTTATTATTAAATATATATCAATAAAAAAATGTTACATTCTTGAGCTATTTTAGAGATTATACCTAGGGAAGAAGGCAATTTAAAAATTTTATTATGAAAGAGTTTATTAGGTGTATCTTGGTATTATTTTATGTAAACTTTTTTTTATCTTTAGTAACTTATGGGTGAAGGATAAAAAACTAAAGCCAATGTGATAAGTCTTTAAATTTTGTATACTACAAATCTTTGCTCAAATATTTTAAGTTTTGAAGTTATCAAGTATGGTATTTTTATTCATATTTCTGTATTTATATGGGAATAGTATTTATTTTATATTAAAATATTAACTGTTGTGACATTTAATTTTTAAATGAGTCATCATTCAGAAATAAAAATATGAGTATATGTTTTGCATTTTTCAGTATTTGATGTTGCTCTTGTTAAGTGCCATCGAGTTGACCACAATCCTACGTGCAATAGTTGTAAACCTTGTCCTATCCTGAGCAAATGTCACTGTTTCTGACATACCTACTGTCATCACCCCAGTTACTGCATTGATCCACCTTATCCAGGGGTTTCCTTTCCTACTCTGTCACTTTACACCTTCCACGCATGATGCTCTTCTCCAAGAATTGATTCCTTCTGACAACATACCCAAAGTATGGGAGATAGAGCCTCAAAATCCTTGCCTACAAGGAGCAATTTTGTTTCACCATCTCTAGGACAGACCTGTTTGTTCTCTTGGCAGTCTATAATATGTTCAATACTCTTCTCCACCATAACTCAAGGGCATCAATTCTTCTTCTGTCATCTTTAGTCATTTTCCAGTTATCTGACGTTGTTGCTGTTGCTATATGCCATTGAGTCACTTGCAACTCATAGCGACCCTATGTACAATAGCCCTGAAACTTGCTCTATCCTGTGCCAACTTATCATCTCTGACACACCTACCTTCATTTCCCCAGTCACTGAATCAATCAATCCATTTCATCAAGGCTCTTCCTCTCTTGCTCTGTCCTTTCATGCTTTCAAGCACGATGTTTCTCTTCAAGAACTGGTTCCTCCTTGCAACATGCCCAAAGTATATCGGACAGAGCCCCAGAATTCATGCCTCCAAGGAGCAGCCAGGTTTCATCCTCTCTAGGATGAACTTGTTTGTTCTCCTGGCAGTCCATGGTATATTCAGTTCTCTTCTCCAGTACCATAGCTCAAAGGCATCTATTCTCTTTCTATCAATCTGGTCATTGTCCAGCTTGCTGATGCACAGCAAGTAATTGCAAAGACTATGGAGTGGATCAGGTGCACCTTAGTCTCCAGAATGACATCATTGCTTTTCAGTACTCTGGAGAGGTCCTTAGAGCCAACTTTTCCAATGTAATCCTTCTTTTGATTTCCTGGCTGCTGGTACCAAGAGTGTTGACTGGAGTCAAGAAATTGAAAGCTGTAAACAGTGATGCCAATAGGCCCAGTGGTGAGGATCTTTGTTTTCTTGATGTGGAGCTTCAATCCATACTGAAGGCTGTAGTCCTTGATCTGCTACAGCAAGTACTTCAGGTCCTCCTCAGCTTCAGCAAGCAGGGTTGTTTCATCTGCGTAACACAGATCATTGATGAGTCTTCCTCCAATCTTGATGCCACACTACTCCTCATAGAACCCAGACTCCTGGATAATCTGTTCTGCATATAGATTGACAAGACATGGAGATAGGACACATACTTGGTGTACACCCTTCACAATTTTGGACCATGTTGTGTATCCTTGCTCTGTTCTGTTTCACATAAGCACAATCAAATGTTCCAAGTTTCCCATTCTTCTGAGTTAGCCAAGGTTTGTTATTATTCACACAGTCAAATACCTTTGCATAGTCAATGGAACACAGACATTTCTCTGGTATTCTCTATTTTCAGCCAACATCCAAGTAATACTAGCTATAATATCCCTAGTACAATGGCCTCTTCCAAACTCACCTTGTACATCTGGTAGTCCTCTCCTATTCCACCCATTTTTTTATAATCTTTAGCAGAATTTTGCTTGCATGTGGTATTAATAATATTGTTCAATAATTTCTTCATTCTGTTGGGTCACCTTTCTTTAGAATGGAAACAAACACGGTCATACTTCAATCAGTTGGTCATGTGGTTGTCTTCCAGATTTCTTGGCACAACTTGGTGAGCACATCCAGGGCAGCGTCTGTTTGTTAAAATAAATCAATAGGTATTCTGTCAATTCCTGGGACCTTGTTTTTTGCCAATTCTTTCAGAACAGCTTGAACATCTTCCTTCATCACCACAGCCTCTTGTTAATATGTTGTTTCATGAAATTCTTCTGTGTCAGCCAATTCCTTGTGGTACAGTGACTGTACTCTCCTTTCATCTTCTTTTAATGCTTCCTGGATCATTTTCTATTCTGCCCAAAGCATTCTTAAATATTGTAACTCAAGGCTTGAATTTGTTCTTCAATTCCTTCAGCTTAAGAAATGCTGAGCAAGTTTAGCTTTTTTTTATTTTCTGACTCTAGCTCTTTGCACATTTGATTATAATACTTTGCTTTCTCTTCCTGAGCTGTCCTTTAAATCTTCTGTTCAGCTTCTTAATTTCTTCCCTTCACTTTGGTTTTTTTTTTGGTGTTTCCACTCAGAGTCTCTTCTGACATCCACCTTGGTCTTTTCTTCCTCCTCTGTCTTTGTAATGACCTTTTGCATTCTTCCTGGTTTATATTCTTCACATCTCCCCACAACTCATCTGGTCTTCACTCATTGGTGTTCAAGGCTTCAAAGCTGTTCCTGAGATGCTTTTGAAATTCAAGTGGTAGAGACTTGGGGACAAATTTTGGTTCCTGTGGATTTGATTTCATTTTCTTCAGCTTCAGCTTCAACTTGCATATAAGTAGTTGGTGGTTTGTTCCACAATCAGCACCTGGACTTGTTTTCACAACTGATAATGAGCTTCTTCACCGATTCTTTCCACAGATGTAATCAGTTTTATTCCTATGTATACCATCAGATGAAATCCATGTGGATAGCCTGGGTTTGTGTTCTTATAAATGTATTTGCAATGAATAAATAATTGAATATACAAAATTCTATTATGGATTAGGCACACCTTAGTCTCTAGACTGATATTGCTGCTCTTCAGCACTCTAGATAGGTCCCTGACAGCAAAGTTTTCTAAGGCAAGTCATCTTTTGATTTCCTCAATGTTTATAATATTCACCTCCAGGAAAGCTATAACAATTTTGTTCAAAGTTTATTCCTGGGGAAAGCAAATAACTGTTACTAAAAATATCCACCATACTACATAAAATTTATATAAAATTTTAAATCTTGTTATTTGATGTCATAGATTGGCCTTTTAAGAAGGCTATTGTAATATCTGGAGCTCTAATTGTAAGGATCGGCAAGAGCAGCTTTATCCGGCTGAGCAGCTGGTGGATTTGAACTGGGTGCCTTTAAGTTTGCAGTGAACCTCCTTACCTACTAGGCTATTAGAACTTTCATGTTAAGGATAGTCCCTGAACTAAGAATAGTTTCTATAATTTTGAAGGGTTGAAAACAAATCAAAAGAAGGCTAATATTTTGTGACATGTGCAAATGCTGTAAAATTCACACTTCGATGCCCGTAAGTCAAGTTCTATTGGGGCACAATCAGAGTCCTTTCTTTAAGCCTTGTTAGGGCGGTTCATAGTGTTACTATGAGTCATAGTTGACACAAGGTTCTAACAACAACAACAATAGAGATCCTCCCATTATGTAATGTCAGGGCTGAGTAGCTGTACAGAAACTATGTGGCACCAAAACTTAATTTTTACAGATCTCTATTATATAGTGATTCTTAAGTTTTTGTTTGGTTTTTTTATCATAATTTTGATAACTACAAAAAAGTGACTAGCATATGATTTTTTATATATATTAGAGATTATGAAGGAAACACTTTTTAAAAGCTGAATGTCTATCTGTGCTTCATTGACTATGCAAAGGCTTTTGACTGTGAGGATAATTACAAGCTATAGCTGACTCTGAGAAGAATGGGAATCCCAGAACATTTGATTGTGCTAATGTGAAACCTATACTTGGACCAAGAGGCAGTCATCAGAACAGAGCATGGAGATACTACATGATTCAAAATCAAGAAGGGGGTCCGTCAGGGATGTATTTTGTTGTCATACCTTTTCAATCTGTATGCAGAACAAAACATCCGAGACACTGGGCTGTATGAGGAGAAATGTGGCAAAATCATTTGTGGAAGAGTCATCAACAACCTGCGTTATGCAGTTGACACAACTCTGCTTGCTGAAACTGAGGAGGACCTGAAGCACTTGCTGCAGAAGGTCAAGGATTGCAGTCTTCAAAACGGATGGAAGCTCAACATCAAGAAAACAAAGATTCTCACCACTGGTCCAATTGGCAGCATCAGTATGGATGGTGAAAAGATTGCGATAGTTAACAGTTTTAGTTCACTTTGCTCCACAGTCAACACTCTTGGTACTAGCAGTCAGGAAATCAAGGGACACATTGTACTGGGAAAGTCAGCTGTGAGGGACCTTTCATGAGTACTGAAGAGCAACGACGTCAGGCTGGAGAGAGTCTTTGCAATTAAGTGCTATGCCTCAGAGAGTTGGAGAGTGACTAGGGATGATAGAAAGATAATTGATGCCTTTGAGCTGTGGTGCTGGAGAAGAGTGTTGAATATACCACGGACTGCTAGGAAGACAAACAGGTTTGTCTTGGAAAGGGTGAAGCCAGAATGCTCCTTGGAATCAAGGATTTGTCTGGCATACTTTGGGCATGTTGCAAGGAGGAACTGGTCCTTGAAGAGGGACATCATGTATGGGAGAGTGGAGGGACAGCACAGGAGAGGAAGACCCTCGATGAGATGGATCAATTCCGTGATTGGGGTGGTGGGAATGAGTGTGTCAGAGATGGCAAGTTTGGCACAGGATAGAGCAGCGTTTAGGGCTCTTCTTATATATAGGGTCGCTATGAGTTGCAAGCAATTCAATGACACATAACAACAACAACAACTAGAATTTATATTTATTAAATAATTTTAACTTGTTGTACTGTTATGTGCCATCGAGTTGCTTCATAGAGAAATTAGCCCTGAACCCAGCTCTATCCTGAGCCAGTAACCTGTCTCTGACAAACCTCAGCTTATTTGTGCAGTTACTGAGTCAACCCATCTCATCTTGAATTCCTCTTTTGCTCTGTCCCTCCATGTCCTTCTCCAAGGACTGGTACCTCCTGGCCACGTGTCCAAAGTATGTGAGAAGGAGCTTCAGAATCCTTAGCTCCAGAGAGTAGCTTGGTTTCACCCTCTCCAGGACAGACCTGTTTGTTCTGCTGGCAGTTCATGGTATGTTCAACACTCTTCTCCAACATCAAATTCCAACCAACAGTAGTAACAGTTTACATATTAGCAATGTTGTTCTTGCTGTTAGGTGCCATTAAGTCAAGCACAACTCCTAACAACTCCATGAACAAAAGATCCAAACCGTGTTCTATCTTTCACCATCTTTACACTTCCTGACACACAAGCACCCATTGCATCTGTCACCATGTCAATCCTCTTGGTTGAGGATCTTCCTCTCCTTTGCTGATAGTCCAACCTTCCCAGCATCATATCCTTCTCCAAGGAATAACCTCTTCTAAGGACATGGTCAAAGTATGTGAGGCCAAGTGTCATTATTCTTGCTTCCAAGAACACTGGCTGCACCCTATCCAAGACATATCTCTTTATTCTCTTGTCCATTTAGTGCTCTTCTCTAATATCACAGCTCAGAGGTATCAATTCTTTTCCTGTCATCTTTATTTATTATCCAGCTGTCAGATGTATAGCAAGTAATCAGAAAGACTATGGCCTGTAGCAGATGAACCTTAGTCCCCAAACTGACATCATTACTCAATAATTTGGAGAGGTCTCTTAACTGCAGATTTTCCCGGTGCAATGCATTTCCTTATTTCTTGCTGCTGGTACCAAGGGTGTTAATTGTGGATCCAAGCAAAATGAAGCAGTTGACAGTTTCAATCTCCCGTCCATCCATTATGATGATGCCTATAGGTTCAGTGGTAGAATCTCTGTTTTCCCGATTTTGAAATGCAATCCATACAGAAGGCTGCGTTCCTTGATATTCTGCAACAAGTACTTCAAGTCCTCCTCATTTTCAGCAAGCAAGGTTGTGTCACCTGCGTAATGTAGGTTATTTATGAGTCTCCCTCCAATCTTGGTGCCACATTCTTTTTCATAGAGTCCAGCTTCTCAGATAATTTGCTTAGCATACAAATTGAACAGGTATGGAGAGTGAACACAATCCTGATGCACTCCCTTCTTAATTTTAAACCATGCAGTGTTCCTCTGCTCTGTTCACACAACAGCCTCTTGGTCCAGTTATAGGTTCCATATGAGCACAATTAAGTGCTCTGGGATTCCCATTCTTTCTCAATATCAGTCACAACTTGTTACAATCCACACAGTAAAATGTCTTTGCATAATCAATAAAGCACAAATAGATATTCTTCTAGAATTCTTTATGCTAAGCCAGGATCTATCTGAGATCAGCAATGATATCCCTGGTGCCTCAACCTATTCTAAAAGAAGCCATTTTATGTTAGTAGTTGTGAAGCTGTTTTGTTCTGACTGCCATTTTAAGAAATAAATGCCTCAATAATCTTAGCAATAATATGTTTTGCTGAGCTTTTGTGTTCTAGTACTTGCTGACTGTAGCTTGGTTATATCCTGCACCTGCTTGGCAGCTATGAGAAGTCAGACATGATAACAACTCCTGAATGTGAAGAAATCTCAACTGCCAACCGAAATGAACTTTGTGTAACCCTCTCATGACTAATCTCTGTGTATAAACATTATCTTTGCTTCTTCTTGGGGTCAGAATGGTTTAGGCTCTAGCTGATGTTCTGGCCATATGCAATAAAGCTTTATAGGTTCCTAAGCTTTAGCTGAGTGTTTAGACTTTCATTATTTGCCACAATACAAACAATATTCAGACGATGGGATACTATTCAGCACTCAGGAGCAATGATTTTTAAAAAATTATTTACCATATTTCTTTTTTATTTGCATACAACCATCCATATACATTGTAATTTTATATAATTAATTGCTACTGATACATGTGTTAATAGACATTTAGGCCTTTTCTACATTTTTATTGTTGTAAAAATGCTGCAATGAACATGAAAATGATATTTAAGTATCTGCTTGGGTTCCTGCTTTAGGAGCAATTATTTTGGAAAAATACTATATAACATGAGAGAGACCAGAGAGCATTATGCTGAGTGAACTAAATCTCATAAGGACAAACACTAAGGAAGATTATTGTAAAATACAGAAGAACTACTAGCAAAATGTGTACAAAAGTCCAAAGGGAGACGGGGAGGGAGTCTATGGATGGGGATTGGGGGAATTTCAAGGTTGCAGAGTTTGATGAATAGAATGAAGGAATGAGAAATGATCCAGTGGAGACCTGAAAAGGTGGAATAATGGTAGGTATGGATCAATAATGACTAATTTTAGGGGAAAAATGTATGGAAATGATAATATAAAACACCATGTGAATAGAGGAATGCATGAAACACAATGTAAATAAATGAAACACATGTAGATAATCTTTGTATCAATATTAAAAACTTAAATGCAATTCAAAACCCAACAATCTAGCCCTGTTGAACTTCACTATTGTTGCTGGGGTGAGATGATATCTCATAATTGATTTGATTTGCATCTCTCTTATAGCTAGGGATTTTGTTGGCCATCTGGATTTCTTCTTTTGTGAAGTGTTTATTCATATTTTTTTTTAAAAAATAAACCCACAACAAACAGACAAAAGGAATCACAAACCAACCAACCAGTCAACCTTTCTTTTAAAAACCTCATTCGCTGCCAAATTCAGTGCCAGCAATTAGATTGCATGTGATAATGACTCTGTTGAGTTTCTGTGGCTGAATCTTAATGGGAAGCCCCTGATGACCACTGATCACCTGAGAAA
>NW_006399998.1:472321-483211 GCF_000299155.1 Elephantulus edwardii | reverse complement strand
GATGGGCACTTAGGTTGTTTCCAACTCCTTGCTATTGTGAACAAAGCTGCAATAAACATGGGAGTGCATATATCTGCTTGGATGTCAGCTATGCAAAGGTGTTTTTTTAAAAAAGATAATAAGATCAGGGAGTTTTTGTGATATAATTGCTGTATTGAGTTGTGCTGCTAACTCAAAGGTTCAAATTCATCAGTGGCTCCAAGGGAGAAAGATGGGCAGTTCCTTCCCATTGTTACTGACAGACTTTCAAAAACTAATGGATGGTCGCTATTGGTTGTAATCAACTGGATGGCAGTTGAGTGAATGATTGTACACTCAAAAAGACCTACAAGTGACATTAATAGCTAAATTTATTTGATTTTCTATAGTCTAGATTTAGGTAAACACTTGACTTGTGCCATTTCATTTAATATGACTCTTGAGAGGGACCTCCAGAAATGTTAAGCCACCAACCTAAGGTCACAACACAATAGTAGGACTGGGATTACTGGAATTTAGATGGTTTCAACTCCTGAGCTCTTTAATGCAAGTCCAGGTGACAGAAAAGTTGTCTTTCCTTGAGTCACTGGAAAGATAAGACACAATAAACAAAATCTATGATGTCATTTCTCTTCTAAAATCCTTGTTTGAGAATATGCCAGTCACAATTCTCAGCAGATTCATGGGCATTGAAAAGGAGGTTGTGGACATACACCTTGCAATCACCCTATGGCTCTGAGAAGGATCAAGTCAAGTGACCCATTAAAAAAATCACAACCTTAGATTATGTTCATCTTCATATAGAAAAATGTTTTGCCAGCTCACTCACTCATTAAATAGTATGGAGTTGTTAATTTTGGAATCTCATATTCCTCTTAAGATCCGTATTAGAACTTAAAAAAAAAATTTGTTATGTATTTCTGGGGAGCTCTGGTGGCCTACTGGTAAGGAGCTGCAACTACAATCCCAGAGGCGCACGGTTCGAATCCACCAGATGCTCTGCCGGGGAAGGAGGGACAATCTCCTCCTGTACCAGTCAGATCTGATTTGACGGTACACTCACACAAAAATAATAAAGTAAAAATTAAAAAAATTTGTTATTCATTTCAATGAAAATTTACAGAAACTTTGGATTTTCATTCATTCATTGTTGAACTTTTCTCCCCTAGTACACTACCCTCTTTGAAAAGTCGAAAAGTCCTTTCATTGTTTTACAATCCCTCCCCCAAGGTCCACTCCACTATGCAGCCTTTGCTCTGGACTCCTGTCATGACAAAAATACCCAATCACATATCCCTTTTAAATAGTTTTCTCCCTCATCTGTTTCAAAGCTGTATACATTATTGAACCCATCTTTCTCAGTCTCCCCCCAACCCTGATGTCAGTCCTTAAAGTGGCTGAAATGAAAGTTTCAACCTCAATTTGAACAAAAAATGAAATAGTGTTTTTCAGCTCCTCTCCCTACACCATCCCAGTGACACCAATTCAAGGGCTTGAACTTAGAAAGTGACACCGCGTAGCAGCACTGGTACTTTACAGATCATTGTATATGACTCAGAGTATCTGGTCTACACTTTCAGTTTAGGAACTAACACTGAGATAAGGGATGTCATTTGTTGATGAAAAGGTTGCAAAGAAAGTTACAGAGCAAGAAAATATTGCAAGGTTCAAAATTAATTTTGATGAAAATTTACAGAGACTTTGGATTTCTATTCATTGACTGTTTTCTCCCTGCCCCCGCCCCCAGTTCACTCTTCTCCATGAAAAGTAAAAAAAAATTCTTTCATTGTTTTACAATACCTCCCCCCAGGCCCACTCCACTATGTAGCCTTCATTCTGGACTCCTATCATGACAATAATACCTAATCACATATCCTTTTTAAACAGTTTTCTCTCTTATCTGTTTCAAAGCAGTATATATTATTTATCCTATCTTTCTCAGTTTCCCCCAACCCCGAAGTCAGTCCTGTTTTACAACAGTGGCACTATGCAGTATTTGTCCTTTTGTGACCGAGATATTTCACTCAGCATAATGTCCTCCAGGTCACCCATTTTGAATAATATTGCATGAGTTTCTTGTTTTTCAATGCAGCATAGTATTCCATTGTGTGAATATACCACAGATTCTCTATCCATGCATTTGTTGATGGGCACTTAGGTTGTTTCCAACTCTTTGCTACTGTGAACAAAGCAGTGATAAACATGGGTGTGCATATATCTGCTTGGGTGGAAGTTCTGGTTTCTTTGGGGTATATTCCCAGTAGTGGAATTGCTGGGTCAAATGGTATCTCTATTTGGAACTTTTTGAGAAAGTGCCACACTGCCTTCCACAGTCGTTGCACCATTTACACTTCCACCAACAGTGGATAAGATTTTATAAATAAGAAGGGGGCACCAGGATTGAAGGAAGACTCATCAACAACCTGCATTATGCAGATGACACAACCTTGCTCATCAAAACTGAAGAGGACTTGAGGCAATTGCTACAGAAGATCTAGGACTACAGCCTTCAATATAGATTCCATCTCAACATCAGGAAAACAAAAATCCTCACCACCAGGCCTAGAGACAGTATCAGAATAGATAGAGAAAAGACTTTGCGTGGATCCACAATCAACACCCATGACACCAACAGTCGGGGTATTAAAAGTTGAGTTACACTGAGAAAATCTGCTATTAAGAACCCTTCTAGAAAAAAAAAATGAACCCTTCTAGAGTGCTAGAAAGCAATGGTATCAGTCTAAAGACTTAGGTGCACCTGAACAAGGCCATGGTCTTCTCAATTGCTTGCTATGCATCAGAGATCTGGAAAATGAATAAAAATGAGAGAACAACCAATGATTTTGAGTTGTGGGGTTGGAGTAGAGTATTGAATATCCTGTGGAGTGCTAAGAGAATAAACAGATATGTTGTGGATAGGGTGAACCAGATTGCTTCTTGAAGGCCAGAGTTTTGAAACTCTGTCTCACATACATTGGGTATATTGTTTGGAGGGCCCAGTCTTTGGCAAAGGGCATCATGTTTGGAGGCATGGAAGTTCAGGGCAAAAGAGAAAGATGTTGGTTGAGACAGATTGACACAGTGACTATTGCAATAGGGTCAGGTGTGTCAGAGATGGTGAAGTTGGCTCAGGATAGGTAAACATTCAGAGCTGTTGTTCATGGGGTTAGTATGAGTTGTAGTCAACTCAACAGCACATAACAGCAATAACAAGGAGGTTACACAGATAATCTGTATCTAGAAGGCCCTGGTTGAACATAAAATTCTCTTTCTACTGAACTGAGCAGTATGTCTTTAATTAAAACTACTCTTCTAGAACATATGTGTTGATTTTCACAGATTCCACAGTCTCAGCAACAATGTCTACTATTTTCAACTTCATTTACCAAAAGAACTATTTTAATAAAAAGTTATCTAGAATATTTCTACATACGTATGTGTATGTTTTGCAAAGATATCCAAAGATGTTATAAACATGAAGGTGGTAAAGTTATCTAAACTTCTTAGCCATAATCAAACTTATTGAGGGAATGGACTTGGGATCACAATCTTGACGGGACATCTAGATCAAATGGCAAAACATAGTCCACAAAGATAGCATTCTGTACATGCTACTTTGACAATCAAGGTCGTAAAAACTTGAGAAAGACCATCTAAGATGCAACTATTAGTCTTTTTTTTTTTATCTTGAGCAAAAAAAGATTGAAAAAAGTCAAACACTCAGTAACAATATGAACTACTATCTCCACCTGATATCAGAAGAAGTAGATAGTACCCAACTATCATTACTGATTGCTCTGGTCATATAAAAGATGATACTTACTTGGTCTGATAGAGATTGGTAGAATCCAAGACTATTGCCCTTACACACTCTTCAAATCTGAAATAGAACTTACACCTGCGGATCACCCCTCAGCCAAATAATATACAGGTTTATAGAATGAATAATAACACCAGGGAGGATTGTACTCATTAGTACAATCAATAATTCTAGATCAAAAGGTAATATTTGCCTCAAAAGAAAATTCAGAAGGCAGGAAGATGCAAGGTAGAAGCAAATAGAAACAGGAAACCCAGGGAGATGGAAGATTGATGTTATATCAAAAGGATTGCAACTAACATTTTAAAATAGAATATGCATTAATTACTGAGTGGAAAACTAATATGCTCTATAAATTTCCACAAACTACAATAAAAAGTAATAAGCAAAAATTTCTAGAAGTTGGCTGTAAAGTTAAAAATACAGGTTAACATTTGACATCTGTAGAGCAATTTATCACAGAATAAAGGAACAAAAATTTTAAGAATGATAAATGCTAGAGAGAGTTTAGAACAAAGGGAGAGATGGCAGGTAGAGGAGTAACTATTTCCATTTAAATGTTTTGCAAAATGTCAAATTTTGAGAAAAGTTTAAAGTGAGCAATTTTCACTTACACCCACACTCACCAATTGTTAACATTTTGCTCTATGTTAGCTCTTATTTAAAGGAAAACAAAAAGGGAGCTCTGGTGACCTACTGGTAATCTGGTGTCCTAGGGATAGGGCTATAATCCCAAAAGCAAGAGGTTTGAATCTATCAGCTGCTCAATGGGAGAAAGATGGACAATCTCCTCCCATGTGATTTAGTGCCTCTGAAAACCTGCTGAAGAGTCAGCTATGACTCAGCTACTGGACTGCACAGAACAACATAAGAGAGAAGGGCTCTCTAATGGCTTAGTCTGTAGGGAGTTGTGCTGCTAACTCTAAGCAGTGCCTTTCTGGTGGTTTGAAACCACCAATAACTCTTCAGGAGAAATATAGGCAATCTCCTCTTGTGTGAATTATGACCTCGGAAAATGTACAGCAGGACCAACTATGAGTCGGTTACTACTCAACAGCAATGAGGACAGTGGTGACTTAAGAAATGACTGAAGTTGTGATTTGTATTCGTCCTTTATATTCCACTCACATATCCAATTTGGAGTTCAACATCTTTGCTTTCTCTAGATCTTTGGAGAGGAGAAAGTGATGAGGGAGCTAGGAGGGAGGTGACATTTCCTTCTTCACCTGTGCCCAAACACTCTTTCTAAACCTACCCTTTTGTCTGTCCTTCTCTGGAAAAAGGCGGGGGAGGGAGATATTTAAAATACTCCTAAATGCTCTCCAAAACAATTTACATGCAGGGGACCAGGGTGAGGAAAATGTTTTTGTGGCTTTGTGTGTGTGTGGTGTTTTGTTTTTGTTTTGTGTGTGTGTGTGTGTGTGTGTGTGTGTGTTAATGAGAATATGCTTAGTAGGGAAGATGGTCAAGTGCACATAAGAATACCATCTCCTGAGATCCTAAGTGCATCAGGTAACACAGGTGCAGTTCCTGGGATGCACCTGTGGAGGGAGGGAGGGATGCACCCCATGTGTGCTGTGACACTAGAGACATAGCAATCAAGCGACTCAGCAGGCAGTTCTCAGAAATGGATCAGTAAGTACCTCAACCTCATCACTTTTTTGGAGTTAGTCCAAAATGTGGCAGCTCCACAAGAGGGTGACCATATTTTATTCATTGGTGCATCCACCATATTCCTAACTGATGTCTTATACACAATAAAGACAAACTTTTGCTGATGATGAAGAATTAAATGCATGTTTGGCTCAAGTGTCTCAGCTCTTCTGTGTAACCTTGGCTCCAACACTTTGCAAAAGCCTTGGTTAGTTGCCTTACTAGTAGACCTTTTTACTCCTTTTTATTGATTACTACACTATTAAAACATTAGGTAAGAGTTCCACACAGAAATGAGAACACAGCTGGCCTGTGCTCAGGCCCACATTGCGTGATAAGGCAGATCTATTATTTGCTCAAAAACAGCGGAGGTGGAGAGCAGAGCCTTGTCCTGGCCTCAGTGGAGCCAGCTGCTGACAGATGGTGTCCAGCCAGCACTCCTACCAAGAGATCAAAGACCAAGAGGGAAGCACATTCTACTCTTCTTGTCCTCCACTAAGCCACCACTGAATATCTGTTTTACTTCTATTTTATTATTTATACCAACCTTAAAAATGTCCAGTCTCTTGAGGGTCTAGGCCTATGGCTGCTTATAATCAGGCCTTTACTTTATCCCATGATAAAGTAATCTATTTGTTGTATTAGTTTTGGAGGGCTGATGGGTTGAGCCACGCTATTGATCATTTCTGAGCTTTCTGTTCTTTCTCTCTCTCTCACCTCCCCCCCCCGTGTGTGTGTATATACAAAGAAAATTGATTTTCCATTCAGTCATATATGTTTTGTTTTTTAAATTAATATTTTTATATATTTTCTTTTATGATGTTAATTATAATAATCACACTGTAAAAACACTTCCCACTTCTTCCCTATAATTCACATTTCTATTAATTCTTCTGTCCTACTCTTCTCACCCACCCCCAAACCCCCCAGGGCTTTACCTTTGGGCAAATGCTACTCTTTTGGCCTTATATGATTAGTTTTTGGAAAGACTGACTTCCTGACTGGCTTTTCTGCTTTTGTTATTGTTAGGTCCTATCAAGAGAAGTATTCATAGCAACCCTATAACAACAGACCTAAACCCTACCTTATTCTGTGCCAGCCTCACAATCTGACACACTCGAGCCTGTTGCTGCAATGACTGACTGTGCCACCCCACCTGGTTGAGGGTTTTCTTCTCCTTTGTCCTCCTTTCATCTTCCCAAGCATGATATCCCTTTCCAATTAATAACCTTTCCTAGCAACATGCTCAAAATGTGTGAGATGAAGCTCCATCATCTTTGCTTCCAAGGAGCACTCTGCCTGCACCTTCTCCAAGACATATCTGCTTGATCTTTTGGCAGTCCATGTAGTGCTGTCTACTATTTGGTTGAAAGAGTGAGTTTTGTTCCACATTCAAAGGGTGACTAAGTAAGGGTCATAGTCTCAGAGGTTCTATCAGTTTCCATTGGAGCTGTAAGCCTGGACTTTTAAAAAGTGTTTTTTAGTTTTGTTCCATATTTTCCCCAACTCCATCCAGGGTCTTCCATAATCCCTTTGAGTCAGCAGTAGTATGTAGCGGGGTACCATCCAGTTCTTCTGGTCTCAGAGTCAGAGACATCGAGCTTCACAAGTCCATTGAACTAATAGTTCCCATACACCATTTCTTTCTTTTCCTGTTCTTTGCACAGGGTGAGACTAATACTGCACCTTATATGATTGTTTGGAGGCTTTGAAGATCCAAATCACTATTCACCAGAGTGTAGAACATTATCCTATAGACTGTTGTTGTTGTTGTTGAGCGACTCTATGTACAACTGAAACTTGACCTACCCTGAGCCAATCTCATAATTTCCAACAGACTTAGACCAATTGCCCCACTTATTGTGTCAATCCATTTCTTCCAGGGTCTTATTTTGCATAGTCCCCTAAACCTTTGCAAGCATGTCTTTCTCCAAGTACTGGTCCCTCATGGCCACATGCTCAAAGTATATGAGACAGAGCTTCAAAATCCTTGTGTCCAAAGAGAAACTTGATTTCATCCTCTCCAAGACAGATCTATTTGTTTTCCTGGCAGTCCATGGTATGTTCAATACTCTTTTCCATCACTACAACTCAAAGGCATCGAGTCTTCTTCTCTCATCCTTAGTCATTATCCAGCTCCCTGATGCATAGAAAATTATTGCAAAGACAATGGCCTGAATCATAGTCTCTAGATTGATGTCATTGCTTTTCATCACTCTGGATAGGACCCTGACAGCAGATTTTCCCAAAGCAATTAATCTAATTTTCTAAGTGCTGGTGCCAAAAATGCTGATTGTGGGCCCAGGCAAGTTGAAATTGTTAACAATCTCAATCTTCTCCATCCATCCATCCTGGTGTTGCCAATTGGCCTAGTGATGAAAACTTTGTCTTCTTGATGTTAAGCTTCAACTTTTATTGAAGACTAGAGTCCTTAACCTTTAGCAGCCAATGCTTCAGGCTTCCTCAGTTTCAGCAAGCAAGATTGTAACATCTGTATAACGCAAGTAGTTGACAATTCTTTCTCCAATCCTGATGCCATACTCCTCCTCATATGTCCAATCTCTTGAATTATCTGTTCTGCATATAGATAGGACTATGCTTTGCCAATTGATCTTGATGTCTCCTGAAATTATAGTCCAGAGAACCCAGAACTTTCTTTCAAGATTCTTATCATTGTTGTTGTGTTTCATTGAGATGGAGTGACTCAGGGACTGGAGAAGTTGTCTTAGGTTTGTCAGAGATGTTGAGATTGGCTCAGGATAGGGCAGGGTTCAAAGCTGTTGTACATAGGGTCACTATGAGCTGCAGATGACTCAATGGTAATAACAACAAGCAACAAGATACTGATGTTGTTTGTTGTTGTGTACTATCAAGTTGGAAACGACTCATAGCAGACCCTTTAGTGGGTTTTAGGGGCAATAAATCGCATGGGAGGAGACTGCCCATCTTTCTCTGGCAAAGCAGCTGGTGGATTCCAACAGCAACTTCTTACTCATGAGGCCACCAGAGCTATCTAATCCATATACTTAAATGGTTAAAATATCATCTGCCAAACTTTATTATTGTGAGTGTAGGCCTTTACATCTGTCCATATCTGTTCATCTTGCCTGTCTGCCTGTGTATCCACTTATACATTAACATTTATTATTGCTGCTATTGCATGGTTATGTATGTAGTAGTGTTCACTCTTGCTGACTTTATTTTTTGAATGCCTCTTTGTACCTTCCCTTTCATTAATGGTTTTGTTCTGATCATCTTCTTATTGTATATCTTTCCTTTTCCTTGATACATTTTAATATGCATCTGATATCTATTTACTAATTTTCACTCCTTCCAACCCCAATAAACCCCCAACAATGATTTTTCTAGTATAAGCCTTTCCTTACCTTTGTGTAACAATTGCCTTGTCTTGCACACTGTCCTTTTGTGACAGACTTATTTGATTCAAAATAATGTCCACTAGGTGTATCCATGTCGTGGTTAGGCTTTATTTATTAAATCTTTTTCAGCGTTGCATAGTTTTCCAGTGTGTGAATATATCATAGTTTCTTTAACTCTTCATCTGTTGATGGGAATTTTGATTGTTTCCATCTCTTTTCTATTATAAATACAACAAAGTAATGTAAATATGTATGCATGAATATGTCCACATCACAACTCTGGTTTCTTTATAATGTATAACTAACTAGCAGTGTGATTGCTAGGTCAAATGCTGTTTCTAATTTCAGATTACTAAAGAAATGCCAAACTGCTTTTCTTAGTAGTTGCATTATTTTACATTCCCATTAACAATGTATGAGAGTTCCAATCTCTCTATGACCTTGTCAGCATTTGTTGTTCACCGTCTTGGTGAACTTTGCTATTGTTGCTAGCATGCAATTATACCTCATGTGGCTGTTTTAATTTTCATCTGCCTAATAGCTAATGACCTTGAATTTTTTTCTTTATGTATTTGTTGGCCACTTGAATGTCTTCTTTAGTGAAATGTCTTTTCAAGTGCTCGGCACATTTTTTTAAGCTGGGTTCTTCAGCTTTTTGTTGTTAAAGAGTTGGAATCAGATATGTTGCTATTAAATATTTTTCCAAAGTCAATAGATTGTCTTTTTACTCTTTTCTGTTAAGTCTTTTTGTGTAGATATGGATCTAATTCTTAGAAAGTCTGAATTGTCCCTCTGTTGATCATACATTTTCAGGCGCATTTGATTAATGCCATAGATAAGGGCTCCTAAATTTACCTCTGTGTTTTCTTTGATGATCTTTACTGTTTTAAGTTTTATGCCTAAACACTTGATCCACATTGAATTCATTTTTACCGATATAAAGTATTGGTATTCTCTAGATTTTATGCAAATAGATATTCTACTTTGCCAGCACTACTCATTAAGCATTTGTCTCCTCCTGCCCTTAATGACTCTTTGTAAAAAATTAGTTACTACCCATAGTGCATCAGATAGCTGGACAATGACCAGAGAGGATAGAAGGAGAATTGATGCTTTTGAGCTTTGCTGTTGGAGAAGAGTGTTGAGGTTACCATGGACTGCTAAGAACACAAACAGATTCATCCTGGAGAGGGTTAAACAGGACTGCTCCCTGGAGGCAAGGATTCTGAGGCTTTGTCTGACATACTTTAGTCATGTTGTAAGGGAGACCGGTCCTTGGAGAAGGATATCATGCTTGGAAGGGTGGAGGGCAGGCACAGGAGGGGAAGGCCCTGTGGGACATGGATTGATTCAGTGACTGGGGCAATCAGGATGAGTGTGTTGGGGACAATGAGATTGGCACAGGACAAAACAGAGTTTAGAGCTGTTGTACATAGGGTTGCTATTAGTCGCAAGTGACTCGACGGTACACAACAACAACAACAACTACCAATAGATAGATGGCTTTACTCCTCAATTCTCAATTCTGTTCTCTTGGTTTATGTACCTGTCACTGTACCAGCACCACATTGTTTTGATTATCATGGGTGTATAGTGGGTTTTGAGACAAAGAACTCTAAGATGTCCTTATCTGTTTCTCTTCTTCAGTAGTGCTTAACATATGAATGATGTTTCTTTCATTTCTACATGTAGTTGGTGATTATTTTTTTAAATTTAAATAGCATTTAGTTTATTACAAGTATTTGGTATTGGCTTCCCATATTTTCCCCCTTTTGTTTTTATCATAATTAGGTTATTATCTAGATGAGCATCCTTTATACACAAAAAAACAAATAAAACAAATTAAACATAATAAACTCAAGGAAATACTTTCAAAAATCTCCATATGTTCAGAAGGATTCAGGTTGAATATTCCTTGAAAGTTTATTTTAATTGTCCCATTGCTACAGTGCTTGTCAAAACCAGTTCTGATTAATCTCCTTTGTCAGTGTGTCCTTTGCCATTCCCTATCACTCCTCCCTGAGAAAGACTTCACCCTGCTTCCTAAGGAAAAGGGGA
>NW_006399998.1:471087-471755 GCF_000299155.1 Elephantulus edwardii | reverse complement strand
AGGACCAAATAATAGGCTCTTGTGTCCAGGAGAAAATGAATATACTTACCAGTAATGTTAATGCTCACCCATGGCTCTTCTGGGAGGATCTGAATGGTTGAAGAATTCTCCTTTGTTTCCAGCAGGGAGCTGGGGCCTGTCAGTCCTGTCAGCCACAAGGACCTGATGTGGGCCACCCATGGCCAAGTGTTCTTCAGATCCACACTTAAAGCAAGTGAGTGGGAGCTTAGTCCCTTGTCTATCTCTGGCTCTCGTCTGTGACACTGTCTATTGAAGTGCCCCAGCTTTGCACAGTGGAAGCAATTCTGACCTCCTTTATTAGCTTTGGGTGGCCTTGTTTATGAGTAAGACTTCCTTTTCCTGACACAGGCCCTAAACTGGAAGCAATAGCTGCCCCAATAATTTTGGCCATTTTCTGTTCTTTTCTCTTCCCTCTAGATCCCAGTTGTTATAAGAAGGGGAAATTTAAACAAATATATAACAAATAATTTTGAACAATATAATCTTTTAAGTTTAAGGCTAGAAATATTATAAATATGATCATTTCCAATTCAGGGAAACATGTTCCAATGAGGTTCCTATTTTCCATAAATGGTTTTGGTAAGAAGAATATTGTAAATGTGGATACAGTTCCACTATTCCTCCTCCATGCCATGATATAGTGTTAT
>NW_006399998.1:458793-465292 GCF_000299155.1 Elephantulus edwardii | reverse complement strand
AAATCAAAAGGGCCGAACTCGCTCAGCATATCTTAAGCTCAAGGAAGTGAAGAACAAATTCAAACCTCGAGTTGCTATAATCAAGGATGCTTTTGGCAGAACGTTAAATGATCCAGGAAGTATTAAAAAAAGATGGAAGGAATATACTGAGAAGAAGAAATTCATTGTTACACAAAAATATTTAATCTTTTAGATGACTGTTTTAGTTTTTAAATTTTTTTAGATGGCTATTTTAAATTGCATTGTTTCCCTTATTTGCTTTTCAAATTTCTCTTCATTACTATACAGGAATCCAACTGGTATTTTATATTGATCTTGTACTCTGCTACTTTGCTGAATCATTTAATTAGATCCACTAATTTTCATGCAGTGTTGGGCATTTTATAATATATTTGTTATTGTTAGATGCCATTGAGTCAAGTATGACTCATAGCAACCCTATGAACAACAAACCTGTACCTTGTCTTATCCTGTGTCATCCTTATCATTTCTGACACACTCAAGTCCATTGCTGTAGTCACTGTGAGCCAATGATATGAAGAGAGAAGTTCAAGATGTCCTGGATTCACTGGAAAAAATGAGGCTCCAAGATTTTATGGAATACCAAATGTCATGTTTCAACTAAAATAAATTTTATATATAGACTCATATTATTTGCAAATAGAGATATGTTTTATTTTTCTTTGCAAACTTGGATGGTTTTTACTTCCTTAATGCTCTAGATAGAACCCCAGTAGGGAGTTTTGGTGGCCTAGAGGGTAAAGAGTTGCACTGCCAACCCAATGGCAGGTACTTTAATCCATCAGCTCTTCTTCATTAGAAAGATGAATAATCTTGTAATTTACAGCCTCTGAAAACTCCTTTGAGGGACAGCTATGAGTCGATTTTGACTTGAGAGCAATGAGTTGGTTTGTTGTTGTCAGGATTTCCAATAGAATATTGAATAGGATTGGTGATACAAGTCATCCTTGTCTGGTTCCTATGTACAGAAGAATGTCTTCAATCTTTCTCCATTAAGATTAATGTTTGCTATTGGCTTGTAGATATACTCTTAATTATGCTGAGGCATTTCACTTCTGTTTGTATTTCATTGAATATTTTCATCAGGAAAATTTCTATATTTTGTCAAATGTCTTTTCTGCATTGGCTGATATGATAATGTGGCTCTTTTCCTTTGTTTTACTGATTTAGTGGATTACAATGATTTTTCTTAGGTCGAATTGACCTTGCATATATATGTTTGAATCCCACTTGATCATGATTTTTTTTTCATCCAATGACAACGGATTTTGTTGAGGATTTTTTGCATCAGTGTTTACTAGGGATATTGTCTGTAATTTTCTTTTTGAGTGTTTTCTCTGCCTGGCATTGGTATCAGGGTTAAGCTTACTTTATAGAAGAGATTTGAGGGTACTCCATCTTTTTCTATATTCTGGAATAATTTAAGTAAAACTATTTTTAGCGAAGGACAATAATTCTTCCTTGAAATATATGAAAGTGTTCAACAGAATTAACCACCAAAGCTGTCAAGGCTAAACCAGGGTTGGTTTCTTGGTTCTTTTGGGTAAAAGATTTTTTAACAGCCTTTTCAATTTCTTCTTTTGTAGTAGGTCTGCTCACACTTCCTATTTCTGTTTAAGTAGACATTGAGTTTTTAGTATTTTTTCCATTTCCTCTACATTTTCAAATTTATTTGAGTATAGTTCTTCAAATTTTTATTAAGTGCTTTTGAGTTGTGTATGAGTCATAGCGACTCTATGAAGAGCCAGCCTGAATCCTGCCTGCCCTATACTGTGCCATCCTCATCATCTCTGACACACTAGAGCCCATCACTTAAGTCACCGTGTCAATCTATCTCATTGGAGGTTTTTCTTCACTAACCCTCCATTTTCCAAGCATGATGTCTTTTCCAGGGAATGACATCACCTAGTACATGTCTAGAGCATGAAAGATGAATCTTTACCATCTTTGCCTCTAAGGTGCACTCTGGCTACAAAACATATCTACATGCTCTTTAGGTAGTCCATAGAATATTCAGTACTCTTCGCCAGCACCACAACTCAAAGGCATCGATTCTTCTGTCATCTTGTTTCTAGTAATGTGTTATTAGACTTTTTCTTTCAGTTTGTTCTGTTGTGACATCACCTGTTTCATTTATTAGTGTTACTTGCGTATTCTGCTTTTCCTTTGTTAGCTTTGATACTTGCTTGTATTAATGCTTTCAAAGAACTAGCTTCTAGTCTTGTTGACTATTTTTCTTGCTTTCTGGTTTCATTTATTTCTGCTGTAATCTTTACCAACAGATGCTTCAGGTTCTCCTCAGTTTCAGCAAATGAGGTCATGTCATCTGCATAATGCAGGTTTTGATGAGTCTTCCTCCAATTCTGATGCCACATTCCTCCTCATAAAGTCCATCCTCCTGGATGATCTGTTCCACATATTGATTGCAAAGGTATAGTGATAGGATGCATCATGACATACACCTTTCCTGATTTTGAAACATGCAGTGTTTCCTTGCTCTGTTCTGAGGACTTCTTCCTGGTTCAAGAATAGATTTTGCATGAGCACAATCAAGTATTCTGGATTCCCATTTTTCTCACGGTTAGCCAAATATGTTGTGATACACACAGTCAAATGCACCACACATCACAGATAGATGATATTTATATCCCATTTTAAAGCTCTGATCCAAAGACCACACAATTAATAGCCTCTAAAAACCCACTGGAGGGTCAGTTATGGGTTGGTTCTGACTTGATGGTACTTAAACAACAACAACAACAAAGAAGACTTATAAGAGACCTTGAGGCCAGCTTTCAAGAGATCACTGAGACACAACCTATTTCAGAGAACAATGGCCTCAGACTTTCCTTTTCATAGCAACAGGATCCAGGGCTAACTGAGGAATTCCCACTTCACATGATAGAGCTTTCATTGTGAACAAAGTGTATTGCCAGCTCTTGTCCATTCGGGATGGGAGTGCTTAACTGCACTTATCTTAAGCTTGAGGGACACAATAGTCAAGCATTTGACTCCTAATTGAAAGACGAGCAGTTCAAACTCATCTAAGTGCACCTAAAAAAAAGTCTCTGATCTGCTCCCAAATAGTTACATGCTTGAATAAAGAGGACAGGTGTATTCTGCACATATGGGGTTACTGTGAATTGAAATGACTTATGGCTACTAGTTTGGCTTTGGGATGTTATGCTATCCTGACCCAGACTATCAGCTCGTTATATTTTTAGTTTCTAGATCCCACGATCAAGAGGCTGGAGAAAGGTGACTGCCAGAGCTTTCAGACCTTCAACTGGATTCAGGACCAAGAGCACTATTGGTCATCTTTCTTGGGAAAGAGGCCAAGTATGAAGAATGGAGCTGTCATGAAATACTCAGATTGGGAGATTGTTGGAGAGGCAAAACTATGGGTTAGCCAAATTCACTGTCATCGTTCTCTTCCTAGACACACAGGAATATTGCATGTCTTGGCTTTCCCTGCAGGTCAAGTGAGGACAATTAGGATGAGGCCACAAGTGCTTGAAGTTTTGTTCTGCTTTTCCTTTAAACACCTTCTTCAGGCTCTCCGATTGTCTCTTCTCTCACCATGGTACCTTAGATCATATGTTGGAGACACGAAGCCTTGGGAAAGGCCAAACGTTGCATAAGAGAAATAAATCTTTAGTAGGTTATGTCACTAAAACTTCGACTTATCTCAGTCTTTTCGGATTGATGCAAATTATATTACTCTTAAAGTTTCTCTTTTTAAATTTTTTTTCTGACCTTCCTTGATATTTATTGTCATAAGAGTTTTCTTTTTTAAAAAAACAAACGAACACACCACACAAGATAAAGGTAAACAATTCAGTTGAAAAATGGGCACAGGATATGAACACTTCACCACAGAAGACATTCAGATGGCCAACAAGAAAATGAAGAAATGTTCAAAATCCCTAGCTCTAAATGAGATGCAAATCAAAACAACTTTGAGATATCATCTCATCCCAGTAAGAATAGCAAAATTCAACAGAACAGCAAGCAACAAATGCTGGCGAGGTTGTGGAGAAACAGGACCCCTTATTCACTGTTGGTGGAAGTGTAAAATGGTGCAGAGACTGTGGAAAGCGGTGTGTCGCTTTCTCAAAAAGTTGCAAATAGAAATACCATTTGACCCAGCAATTCCACTACTGGGAATATACCCCCAAAAAATCAGAACTGCCACCCAAGCAGATATATGCACACCCATGTTTATTGCGGCTTTGTTCACAACAATAAGGAGCTGGAAACAACCTAAGTGTCCATCAACAAATAAATGGATAGACAATGGAATACTATGCTGCATTAAAAACAAGGAACTCATGCAATATTATTCAAAATGGGTGACCCTGGAAAACACTATGCTGAGTGAAATATCTCAGTCACAAATGGACAAATACTGCATAGTGCCACTGTTGTAAAACAGGACTGACTTCAGGGTTGGGAGGAGACTGAGAAAGATGGGATAAATAATGTATACTTCTTTGAAACAGATGAGGGAGAAAACTGTTTAAAGGGATATGTGATTAGGTATTATTGTCATGACAGTAGTTCAGAGTGAAGGCTGCATAGTGGAGTGGACCTGGGGAGAGGGATTGTAAAACAATGGGGGAACTTTTTTTACTCTTCAAAGAGAAGAATGTACTGATGGGGGAGGGTTGACAAGGGAGAAAAGTGCAACAATGAATGAATGGAAATCCAAAGTCTCTATAAATTTTCATTAAAATTAATAATAAAGTTTCATTTTATAAAAAGAAACAATTCCTGCCAGTACCACATGTTAATGTGTCTCTAATAGCAAACTATTCACACATCTTGGTAGCCAAATTTTGGAGAGAAACTTCTCAACTCCTTGAACTGAGGGTCTTGCTCCTCAGATCTGGTGCTTAATTTCAGATCTGTTCAAATCTAAGCCAAAATGTATCCAGCACATAGCTGTCCTGGATCCAATCCATAAAGGTTAACAAAAAGCATCAAAATGCAACAAAATGGTGAAAATGATATTTATTAGCATTCCTCTATGAATATTTTTATCAACAGTCTGAGATGAGACTTTTTAAATTTTATTTTATTAATTTTAATGAACATTTACAGAGATTTTGGAGACTTTTAAAAGGCTGAGTCAAGATCTGCTCAGTGGCTGAGGGAAGAAATATACAACCATGAGACACGGAATGACCTTCTTGGGACTAGAAGAGAGAGATTGACCCCCACAACAGCCTGTCCCCAACTTTCTCTTCCCTCCATGAGGACTTATAAAATATCATGACTTGGTCAGATTCAGATCTTTGTTGCTTTGTTGACAACTTATTTATCCTTTCTCCTTTTCCATCTCTAAGAGTAGAAAGAAAGCATAAATATCTGTGCCTCCAGGGTTGTTCACAGTCCCATTTTCCACTGGAGCAGCCAGAAATCATGAGCTTAGCGCAGACAATGGAACTCTTAGAAGCTAACAGATCACAAGCTTGAGTTACCCAGCACCTCTAGCACCTGCAGCCAACATGACACACAGTTGAACTACCAGATAGATTCAGCATTGCTTTGACCCGACACTTTAGGTCTTTGAAAAGCAAATATTATGAGTAAAATTGTTTTTATTGTCAGAATCAACCCATAGCTGACCCTATGGGTTTAACCCCACGGGAGGAGATTGTCCATCCATCTCCTGCAGAGCAGCTGGTAGATTTGAACCACGTGCCTTCAGGATTGCAGTACAGCTTCTTGACACGAGTCCACCTGGCCTTTGCACCTGTGGATGTGATCCTGACTGGAAAGATGATTTTCCTTTGTTATGTTAGTGAGGCCAGGTCAGTGTTGGGACTCTAAACTAAACCACTTTTAGGAACAGACCCAGAGGCACACTCAAATGGACACCAAGGAGCCTAGTAATGCCAAGGATTGGCAGCAGATGCTAGAAATGGAAAGTAAACTAAGGTGCATCTAAGGCACCAGCTTAATTGTGATGCTGTTTTGTATTCTGAGCTTCTAGAACTGTGAGAAAATAAATTTCTGGCCTTTAAGGCCTCTTGTTTATGTTGTTGTTGTTACGTGCCTTCGAGTCACTTGCGACTCATAGTGACCCTATGTACAACAGCCCTAAACTCTGCTCTGCCCTGTGCCAATCGCACTGTCTCTGACATTCCCATCCCAATTATCCCAGTCACTGAATCAATCCACCTCATAGAGGGCCTTCCCCTCCTGCGCTGTCCCTCCATCCTCCCCAGCATGATGTCCTTCTCCAAGGACCGGTCTCTTCTTACTACAACATGTCCAAAGTATGTTAGACGGAGCCTCAGAATCCTTGCCTACAAAGAGCCACCCGGTTTAACCCTTTCCAGGATGAAATTGTTTCTTTTCCTAGCAGTCCATGGTACTCTCAGTACTCTTCTCCAGCACCACAGCTCGAAGGCATCAATTCTCCTTCTGTCCTTCTTGGTCATTGTCCAACTCTCTGATGCATAACAAGTGA
>NW_006399998.1:451224-457480 GCF_000299155.1 Elephantulus edwardii | reverse complement strand
ATATTTTGCTTTGTCTTATTTATAGTACGACTATACTGTTGTTGTTGTTGTTATGTGCTGTCAAGTCTTGCAACTCATAGCAATCCTATGTACAACAGCCCTAAACCCTGCTCTATCTTGTGGCAGTCTCACTGTTTCTGACACACCCACTTCGATTACCCCAGTCACTGAATCAATCCACCTCATAAGGGTCTTCCCCTCCTGTGCTGTCCCTTCACCTTCCCAAGCATGAAGTCTTTCTCCAAGGACTTGTCCCCTCCTTGCAACATCTCCAAAGTATGTCAGATGAAGCTTCAGAATCCTTGCCTCCAAGGAGCAGCTTAACCCTCTCCAGGATGACCTGTTCATTTTCTTAGCAGTCCACGGTGCATTCAATACTGTTCTCCAACACCATAGCTTAAAGTCATCAATTCTCCTTCTGTCCTCCCTAGTTATTGTCCAGCTCTCTGACTCATAGCAAGTGATTGCAAAGAACATGGCCTGTATCAGGCTCACCTTAGTCTCTAGAGTGACACTATTGTTCTTCAGTACTTTGGAGAGGTCCCTAATAGCAAACTTTGCCATCACAATATGTCTTTTAATTTCCAGGCTGCTAGTGCAAGAGTTTTGATCGTGGAGCCAAGCAAACCAAAGCTTTTAACAACCTCAATCTCTTCACTACTATCCTAATGCTGCCAGTTGGCCCAATGATGAGAACGACTATACTAGGAAACTAATACAACAAAACTGCGAAGTAAGGTTTGGGTTTGTTGCCCACTCCTTCTCATCTTTCCTCCATGAAAGAATTAAGAGCTACTGTGTGTATGTTCCACAGAAGTGGCTGCTATAAAATCACATGACTGATGATTTTATACATAGGAGGAGACATGATCTCGGATCTAAAGAAGTTTGGGGTTCAGCTTAGTCATTTCAGAAATCTCTAAGAATTGAATTCCATCTCTACCCGTGTCTAAACCAAGCATCATAACCATTGCAATGAGGTCGACTCTGACATAAGGCAACTCACTCTGTTAACACAGTACAACTGCTCCATAGGGGTTTATTGCTTAATCACTTTAAGCAATAGAAATTGTTTTCTTTTTCTTATATTTAGAATATACAAAGTAGAATACCCACCAATTCAACAGTAGTAGATTTCTAGGCCTGTTGACAGCAGCATTGCTAGTGGGTTACAACCACCAGTCTGTAGACTAGAAGTTGCATACCATATGCACTGTCCAGGGACCTCACCCATATTGTAAGGTGGGCTTACAATAACATGTGCCACTTAGAGGGGGCATTTAAAAGGTAACTTCTAATTACAGAATACAAAAACTTTGCCCAATCTTAGAAGATTTCAAGCTGTTATGTGAGAATGAGTGTGTCTTCTTAAGATCTTTTGGTCAGGCCTGGAGATGATGGTCCTCTGGAGACTGGGCCCCATTTCAGGGACGTGACTGCCTCCTCCATCTGACTGCTACTTACAAAACACTGAGGTTTGTTTTTCAAACTTGTTTGCTGTATTCATCAAAACGTTTCATCCTTATCAGCTCTTACTTGCTATCTAACCCAGCAAAACAGTCCTGGGACTCCCTGCTCCAATCCTAAACTTTTCCTTGGAGCACTTCCAATGCTGTCTCATGTATTTGAAAGTCTGGCAGGAGACCTAGAGTCAACAGTGGTTTATAAAAATGTTCACCTTGGTTACCTCTGATGAGGTGGTGTAACTGTGACTACATATTTGATAAGTCAGCTAGCCTTTGATTTTAAAGTCACTTAAGGGCAGTGGTAGACTCACCAGTACAAACGTAGAAAACTGGAGTCCTGCCCAAATAAAGCATGACAAGGACACACACACACAGAGAAATATTACTCTGTCATAAAGAAATATAAAGTCCTGATGCATGCCACAACATGTTTCATGGAAAAGAAATAAGTCAGTGGCAAAAGGACTACATGATTCCATTTATATGAAATATAATAGGTAAGTGTGTAGAAAGCAAAGTTTATTAGTCATTATCAGGGATAGGGAGAGAGAGGGAAAGGGGACTTATTAATCAGGGTAAAGGTGATAAAATATGGAAATAGATAATAGGGACAGTTTTGTAACATGATAAACATAAGTAATGTATATGTGAAATGGCAGATGTTTTACTACATATATGTTCATCCAAATTAAATACACACACACACACACACACACAGACACAGAGTCAAGTAATGTCTTGCACTCATTCAAAATTAGATAAAGAAAAAATTTTAAAAAGTAAAAATTTTCCAAACTTAGATGACACGTTGAAATGAATTGGCTAAAGGACTTGGAGAAAAGTGTTGTAAGAACTTAGAAACAGAGAACAACAGCAAAAAGGCCAAACAGCCTCTTGTAACTTGCTGAGAGATGTACTACTAAGACTGTTGGAGTTAAGACATTCTAGTTGGAATGTGTGGAGATTGCTCATCTTTCTCCCACAGAGCAGATGGTGGATTCAAACCATGTGCCTTCAGGACTGCAGTGCAGCTTTTTGCCACTAGGCCACCAGAGCCCATCACTACTAAGATTAGCTATATCAATAAATATCACCGTAATACATATAATTCCCCATAAAATGTGCCTGCCTTAAATAATTCTTAAGATGCTGATGCTGGCTGACAGCGAGGAACTTGCTCAAAGGTGAGTACCCATCCCCTGAAAGAAATCTTAGTTGTGAGAACTCCACATTAGAACATGTAACAAACTTTGGAGAATCTTTCTGAAAGATCAAAATTGTAACTGTTATCTCCTCAAGAGAAGAGTCTTTGGTAATCTTCCATGATAATGGGGTAAAGATGTAAGAAAAAAAAAAAGACTCTCAGGTTGGAGGAAGACTCTTAATAGCTTACTATATACAGATGATACAACCTCACTAGCTGCGAACAAACACTGAAGTAAGCACTGATGAAGCACACACAGCCTTTAGCATGGACTGCACATCAACATAAAGAAATAATAATAATAATAAAAATCTTCACAACAAGCAACAGAGAAAAGATTGAAGTTCTCAAGGATTTGATTTTGCCTGCACCTATAATCTACATCTGTGGAAGCAATCATTAGGAAATAAAATGACATATTGTATTAGGTAAATGTTGCTATCATTGTTATGTACATATGAGTCACCTATGACTCATAATGACCCTATCTATGTAAAACAGCCCTAAACCCTGCTCTATCCTGTGCCAACATTTTTGTCTCTGACACATTTACCCCCATTACCCCGGTCCCGGAATCAATCCGTCTCATCGAGGATCTTCCTCTCTTGTGCTGTCCCTTCACTCTCCCAAGCATGACACCCCTCTCCAAGAACTGGTCTCTCCTTGCAACATGTCCAAAGTATTTCAGATGAAACTTCAGAATCCTTGCCTCCAAGGAGCAGCCTGGTCTCACTCTGTTTAGGATAAACCTGTTTGCTCTCCTAGCAGTCCATGGTTTATTCAATACTCTTCTCCAACCCCACAGCTCAAATCCATCAATTCTCTTTCTATCATACATGGTCATTATCCAGCTCTCTGTTGCATAGCAAGTAATTGCAAAGACTATGTTCTGAGTCAGGTGAATCTTAGTCTCCAGACTGACATCTTTGCTCTTTAGTACTTTGGAGAGATCTCTCATTTCCTGGCTGCTGTGGGGTCAAGCAAACTAAAGCTGTTAACAATCTCAATCTCTTCACATCTATAATAATGCTGCCAAACAGCCCAGTGGTGAGAATCTTTGTTTTCTTAATGTTGAGGCTCAATACATATTGAAGGCTACATTCCTTGACTTTCTGCAGCAAGCATTTCAGGTCCTTCTCAGTTTCAGCCAGCAGGGTTGTGTCATTTACATAATGCAGATTGTTGATGAGTTTACCTCCCATCCTGATGCCACATTTCTTTTCATAGAGCCCAACCTCCCAGGTAATCTGTTCTGCATATAGACTGAAAAGGTATGAAGATAGGACACATCCCTGGCATACACTCTTCCCAGTTTTGAACCATGCAGTATTTCCTTTCTCTGTTCTGATCACTGCCTCCTGGTCCAAGTATAGGTTTCGCATAAGCATTATCAAGTGTCCTGGGATTCCCATTCTTCTCAGAGTCAGCGCAGTGTGTTGTGATCCATATAGTCAAATGCCTTTGCATAGTCAATGAAACACAGATAGACATTCCTCTGGTACTTCTTGTTTTCAGCCAAGATCCATCTAACATTAGCTAAAGTATCCTTAGTACCATGACCTCTTCTAAACCGAGCCTGCACTTCAGGCAGTTCTCAGTTGATGTGCTGTTCCAGTCACTTTTGGATAATAAAAAAACTTCTTTAAGGTATTAAAAATAAAATAACACATAAAAGTCTATGGTGCATCTGACCCAAAGCATGATGTTTTTCATGCCTTGTATACATTTGAAAACTAGATAATGAATTAGGAAGACAAAGATAATTGATACTTTTGAACTATGATATTGGTGGAGGACATTGAATATACCATGGATAGCTAGAAGAACAACACAGCTGTCTTGGTGGAAGTGTAGCCAGAACGTTCTTTAGGAGCAAGGATGGCTAGACTTCACCTTAACTAGTGTGGATATATTATTAGTAAGGAGAGGCAGACTTGAGTTGAGATATTAGTTCTTTTATTCATTAGCCTGAAAGTGTTAAGACACTCATTTTACTTATTTTAGATTGAGTGTGCTATCTATAAACCTAGACTGTTTGCTGTGAAGGTATTTAAAAACCAATAGCCAAGCGCCCTCACGAATTATAGGTCTTGTAAGTAATGTAACTTTTAATTGTGATATCCTGTGCTGTTTTTAAAAAGCCAGCTATTCCACTGCTTGGAACACACATCGAGAAAATGAAAACTGAGGCAAAAATGGACACTTGTACACTAATGTTCATTGTAGTGTTATTCATCATCACAAAAACATCGAAACAGCCCAGATGTTCAACCAAAATCGAATGGATAGAGAAATTATGGCATATTCATACAATGAAATACTATGCAACATGCAGGGGCAATTATTTTGTAAATTATTACCTAACTTGGGAGGAACTGGAGCACATTATGCTGAGTGAACTAACTCAGTCCCATAAGGATAAATCCTGTATAAAATCATTACTGTAGAATGAGTATGAGGGTCCAAGGGGGGGAGGGTAGAAGCAAAGGGATGATGGGTGGGGGGCAGGAACTAATCATGGGGTTGTAGAACTTGATGAGTCGGGGTGAGGGATATTGGAAGGATATGGTCTGAAAAACAATGTATTAGAATTATATAAATAACGCAGAATAGTAATAATAATAAAAGCAAAACAAACAAACCAGACAAACATAATTATATGGGTCAGGATAGGCTAGGGTACAGTCTTGTGGTTCATAAGATCACTGTGAGTTACACTCAACTTGATGGTGCCTAATATCATCAACAACAACCACAACATAACAAATTCCAAAGGACTTAGTGCTTTTAAAACAACATGTCTTCACACCATCTGTGAAGCAAGGATCCACTTCTCCTTTACTAAATAGCTGCTTGAGCTCCACCTTTCTGTGCCAGATTTTCTTACCAAGGAAAAGGGGATGCTATTGCTCTGACCTTGTAAGATTGTTGTGTGGACAAAATGAGTGATTAAAACAGTGCATTACACATGTGAGCCTTGTAGAAACTTCAGTTTTGTTGCAAGGGTTTCCTTAAGGCCTAGACTACAGCATCAGAACTCCCCCAAAATTATATACGTAAAGGGAAATAAAATAATGAACTTCAAAACCAAGCATTGTAGGCAGTGGTTTTGATAAGCTCTTTATCCATTCTTGAGGGACAAACATGACCCAGTGCCCAGAATGATGGGGCTGTACCCCAGAGTGCAGCCAGAACTCCTCTCAGCTCAGGTCCTCAGCTGAAAGGGGATGCTGGTGTCTGGATGAACCAAAGCCTCCCCTTGAAAAATCCTATGTCAAAATTCTCAGCTTCCGCATTGCGGCAACTTTGTCCCGTTTCTAATTCTACCCCGCCCACGCCTATTGCTAAGGAGAAACGAGGAGATGGGGAAATTTTTTTTAAAGTTTTTCTTTTTTGTGTGTTTGGTTTTATTTAAATTTATTATTAATTTCAGTAAAAATTTACAGAGACTTTGGATTTTCATTCATTCATTGTTGCACTTGTCTTCCCTCCTAACCCTCCCCCCTAGTACACTACCCTCTTGGAAAAGTAAAAGAAAAATTATTTCATTGTTTTACAAACTCTCCCCCAGGTCCACTCCACTATG
>NW_006399998.1:438748-444759 GCF_000299155.1 Elephantulus edwardii | reverse complement strand
TTTCGTTGACTGGGGTAATCGGGATGGGTGTGTCAGAGGCAGTGCGGTTGGCGCAGGACAGAGCAGGGTTTAGGGCTGTTGTGCATAGGGTCGCTATGAGTCAGAAACGACTCGATGGCACATAACAACAACAACAACAACATACTTGAACCAAGAAGCAGTCCTCAGAACAGAGCAAGGAAACTAAAAATCAGGAAAGGAGTTCATCAGGTATGTATTCTGTCCCCATACCTTTTCAACCTTTTTACAGAACAGATCATTCTAGAAGCAGGGCTTTATGAAGAGGAGTGTGGCATCAAGATTGGAGGAAGACTCATTAACAACCTACAGATGCAGATGACACAACCTTGCTTGCTGAAACTGAAGACCTGAAGCACTTGCTGCAGAAGATTCTTTAATATGCATTGAAGCTCAATATCAAGAAGACCAAGTTTCTCACCACTGGGCCAATTGGCAGAACCATGATAGAGGATGACCACAATCAACAGTCTTAACACTAGCAGTCAGGAATTCAAAAGAAGAATTGCGTTGGGAAAATCTACTGTCATGGACTGCACCAGAGTGCTGAAGAGCAACAATATCAGTCTAGCAACAAAGGTGTGGCTAGTACACACCATAGTCTTCTCAATTACTTGTTATGCTGCAGAGAGCTGGACAATGATTAAGAATGACCGAAAAATAGATACATTCAAGTTGTGGTGCTACAGAAGCATCTTGGACATACCATGGACTGCCAAGAAAACAAATTGGCCTTTCTTGGAGGGGGTGAAATCAAGCCTCTCCTTGGAGCTAGGATTTTAAAGCTCCATCTCACATACTTTGGGCACATGGCCAGGAAGGACTAGTCCTTGAAGAAGGACATTATGCTCAGAAGAGTGGAGGGATAGCATGAAAGAGGAAGACCCCAGATGAGATGGATTGATACAATGTCTGGGGCAAAGGGGGTTGATGTGTTGGCAGTTAGTGAGACTGGCTCAGGACAGGGAAGGGTTCAGAGCTGCTGTGCATACGGTGGCTATACATCGCAGTAGACTCAACGGCACATAACAACAAGAAGAACATACTATATTGGCTGGTTTATTTTTTCTTTTTAGTTTAGAGTCAACAAGACCTCAGGGAGGGCCTTTGTATTTAAAGCTGGTTATTATTATATTTTAGAGGAACATTCTTCCAAGGGGTACAGCATTTTTCTGTCAATATGCTATACTGAGGTAACCTGAGGTTGCTGTGATGCTGAACCTTGTGCCAGTGGAGTGTCAAATGCCATAAGGGTTACCCATGGTGGACAGTGTTTGGCGGAGCTCCCAGTTCAAGACAGGTTTGGAAGCAGGGGTGGCATCCTCTTCCTAGACAGCATGCTTCCGGAAACTCTATGAACTTTGATAAATGTCGATAAGTATAGAAAGGCTTCAGGCCCTTTGTTCATTGGGTCGCTATGAGTTGTGCTAGACTTGAAGGCAATCAATAACAACAACAACAACTTTCATATTTAGAATTGTCACACAAGCCTTTACCTTTTTATTTTTGTTTGCATGTTTCGACATAATATTTGACTTTATGGTCTTGAATTGCCTATTTAAATCTGTTCAGTTCTCACACTTCTTAAGTTTCTCTCCATTCAAGACCTAACTTCAGAGGTTCCTCTGATACCCATTTAGGCTTTTTCTTTCTTCCTCCCAACCATACTTTATTTTTAGGTAGATCTTTCATAGCTAACAAGTTTTAATTAAAACAATTTCTTTTTATTCTTTTCTCTTACAAATTCTTCAATGATTTCATCAGAGTTACACTGTCAAACAACATTTACTTCCACACACAGTAAGAATGATAAAAGGAATCTTTAACCACAGCTGCACACAGAAGGAATTTTAGTCTCATTAAGGGAAGAAAATGAGCATGCTGTTGTGCAATTTGTGAACAATAAAGTTAGTTATTGTTATGTACCACTGGGTTGACTATGATTCAGAGTCACCCTTTAAACAATAATAGCTCACAGTCACAGTATTAATGCATCTCCTACAGGGTCTACCTCTCCCTTCTCTAAGGATTGGTTCCTCCTTGCCACATATACAAAGTGTGTGAGACAGAATTTCTAAATTCTTGCTTCCAAGGAGTAACCTGGTTTTAGGCCAAGGAGTAACCCAGTTTCAGCGTCTCCAGGACAGTGCTGTTTGTTCTCTCAGTAGTCCATCATATGTTCAATACTCTTCTCCACACCACAAGTCAAAGGCATTGATTCTTCTGCTATTATCTTTGTTAATTGCCCAGCACTCAGATGCATAGCAAGCAACTGAGAAGATTATAGCCTGGATCAGGTGCATCTCAGTCTCTAGACTGATATCTTTGCTTTTTAGCAGTCGGGGGAAGTCTCTGACAGAAGACTTTCCAAAGAAATTAATCTTTTGATTTCCTGATTGTTGGTGCCAACTCTGTTGATTGTAGATGGTAGTAAGATGAAACTGTTAACAATCTCAATCTTCCCCGCCCCATCATGATGATACCAATTAGTCCAGTGTTTCATCAGAGAAACTTTGTTTTCTTGATTTTGCAATGCAATACATATTGAAGACTGCAGTCCTTTGTCTCTGGCAGCAAAACACTTTAAGTCCTCCTCAGTTTTGGCAAGTAAGGTTGTGTCATCTGCATAACTCAGATTGTTGGAGTTTTCCTCCAATCCTGATGATATATACTTCACAAAGTCCAGCATCCTGAATGATCTGTTCCATGTATAGATTGAAAAGCTATGTAGAAAGAATACATCCCGGAAACATTCCTTTTTTTTTTTTTTTATGGTTTTGAACTATGCACTGCTCCCTTGGCCTGTTTAGACAACAGCTTCCTGGTCTAGTTAGAGGTTTTGCATGAGCACAATCAAGTGTTCTGGGATTCTTATTCTACTCAAGGTTAAACACAATTTGTTGTGATACGCAAAGTCAAATGCCTTTGTATAGTCAATGAAACACCAATAGACATTTCTCTGGTATTCTCTTTCAGCTAAGATCTATCTGACATTGGCAATGATATTCCCTAGTGCCATGGCCTCTTCTAAACCCAGCTTGTATTTCTGGCAGTTCTCTGTAGAGATATTAGTCTAATAATTTTTGGATAATCTTTAGCAAGATTTTTGCTTTCATGTGATATTAATGATATTGTTGAATAATTTCCACATTCTGTTGTATCATCTTTTGGGTGGAGAGAATGGAAATAAAGTATCAGAACTGCTTCCAGTCAGTTGGCCAGATATCTGTTCGCCAAATTCCTTGGCACAGCCTGGTGAGCACATACAGGGAAACATCTGTTTGTTGAAGTATGTCAATTTATATTCCATTAATTCCTGGGGTCTTATTTTTTGTCAATTCTTTCAGAGCACCTGAAACTTTTTCCTTTATTACCATTAGTTCTTGATCATATGCTGACCATATCCTGAAATGCTTCTATGTCAGTCAATTCTCTTTGGTACAGTGGCCCTGTGTACTCCTTTTATCGCCTTTTGATGTCTCCTAGATTATCCAATATTCAAAGCCTCTTTTTAAAAATAAAATTTTTATTTTATACTGGTATAGTTACAAAATTTGTATACATTGTTTTTCATACCAGATTTTCCAATTTCTTTTACTCACCCCTCCCTCCCTGTGATTATGCCCCTCCATCCTTACCCCTCTGCTCCTACCCTTTTCCCCTTGGATCCTCATAAAAGCTTTACTAACTGTCTTTCTTTTTCTACAATAATGGTTTTATACAGTATTTGTCCTTACGGGACTGAGTTAGTTCATTTAGCATAATGCTCTCCAGTCTCTCCCAAATTAGGTAGTAATTTTCAAAATTATTGTCCCTGCATGCTGTATAGTATTTAATCATATGAATATACCAGAGTTTCTCAATCCATTCAATTGTGGTTGGACATCTGGGCTGTTTCCATGTTCTTGCGATGGTAAATAATGCTACTATAAACAATGGTGCACAAATCTCCATTTGTGCTTCTGTTCTAATTTTCTCATGGAATATTCCAAGCAGTGGAACAGCTGAGTCATATGTAATTTGTATGTTCAGGTTTTCGAGGAAGCACCAAACTGCATTTCAGGGGTGTTGCACCATTTTACAATCCCACCAATAGTGTATAGAAGTTCCTATGTCTCCACATCCTCTCCAACATTTATTACTGGCTATCCTGTTAAACTTTGCCACAGTTACTGGAGTGAGATGGTACCTTATTGTGGTTTTGATTTGCATCTCTTTATTGCTAGTGATATTGAGCATTTCTTCACATGCTTGTTGGCAATCTGAATATCTTCTTCTATGAAAAGTCTTTGCAAGTCTTTTGCCCATATTGTAATTGCATTATCTTTCTTTTTCTTGTGGAGACCCTGTAGGATTTTGCAGACTTTTGATATGAGACCCTTGTCTGAAATAGTATTGCCGACTATATGTTCCCAGTCAAGTAGGTTTTCCTTTCTTTTACTCTGTTGGAAAATGGTTTTGATGCGCACAAGAATTTAATTTTTAGGAGATACAAGTCACCTATTTTATTCTTTTCTGTTTGTGCATTTCTAGCTGGCTGTATTTGGCAATTTCTTTATTGACTAAGCCATCTAAGCTTGATCCTAGTTTGTCTTTGATGAACTTCTCAGTTTTGTGCTTTAGTCCCAGGTCTCTGACCCACCTGGAGTGGATTTTTGTGTGTAGTGTTAGATGAGGATCCTGTTTCAGCTTTCTGCAGGTAGCAGTACAGTTTTGCCAACACCATTTGTTGAAGAGGTTGCCATTTCCTCATTTGATAGATTTTATTTCCTTGTTGACTATCATTTGGCCAGATAGCTGAGTCCATTTCTAGATTCTTGATTCTGTTTCACTCATCTATGAGCCTGTCATTGTACCAATATGCTGTTTTGGTTACTACCACTGCATAATAGGTTTTGAAGTCAGGGAGTCCTATGCTTCCCACTTATTTTTTTTTTTTTCAGAGGTGCTTCAAAGTCTCTTTCCTCTCCAAATAAATGTGACAATTTCACTTTCAATCTCCAGGAAAATGAATTTGGTATCTACTTTGGGATTGCGTTGAATATGTACATTGTTTTTGATAGGATTATCATTTTCACAATACTGAGTCTTCCTATCCATGAACAGGGAGCCTATTTTATTTATTTAGGTTTTTTATTTTGCCTCACAAAAATGTTCTGTAATTTTTTTATAGGTATTTTGTGTCACTAGTTCGGTTCGTTTCCAAGTATCTCAATTTGTGGTTGGCTATTGTAAATGGTATTGTTTTCTCTTTCTTGGTTTCCATTTCTGAGTTCTCTTTGTTACTGTAGAGGAATCCCACTGATTTGATCTTATAGCCTGCCACACTACTTAATTGGTCCACTAGCTCTAACAGATTTTTTGTTGAATCTTTGAGGTTTTCTGTGTACACTCTCTTATCATCTGCATATAGGGTAGTTGAACCATCTCTTTGTCAATCTGGATGCCTTTTACTTCCTTCTTGTCATATTGCCCAAACAAGCACTTCCATTATAATATTGAATAGAAGTGGTGACAGTGAGCATCCTTGTCTGGTTCCTCTTCACAATGAAAGTGCTTTTAGCTTTTCTCCCTTGAGAATGATATTGGCTCTTAGTTTTACATATATATATCTTTTACTATGTTGAGCAACTTCCCTTCTATTCCAATTTTGCTGAGTTTATTTATAAGGAAGGGATATTGGATTTTTTCAAATGCTGGATCAATTGCTAAGATCATATGGTTCTTGCTATTTGCTTTGCTATTGTGGTGAATTGTGGTGATTGTTTTTCTTTTTTTCCCTTTTGTTAATTATTATTAAATTTTATTGGTTTTAGTGAACATATATAGAGATTTTGGGTTTTCATTCATTCATTGTTGCACTGTTTTCTCTACCCTCCTCCCCAGTTCGTTCTTCCCCCAACCAGAATGTCTGTTTTAATTGTCCAATTGCCACAGTGCTTGTCAAAGTCAGTTCTGATTAATCTCCTTTGTCAGTGTGTCCTTTGCCATTC
>NW_006399998.1:435403-438648 GCF_000299155.1 Elephantulus edwardii | reverse complement strand
CTCCTCCCCACCAGCTCGCTTGAGATGGGGAAATTTTTTACTTTGACCTTCAGAAAGAATATAACTGACAATTTTAGCTCAAGGTTACAGAATTCCAAGACTAAAGTAAAAGTCAACATATCTTTGCAAGTCATTATTGACTTTTAGAAGGAGTATGCCTCCCACTACACTCCAAATCCATGCAACTGCCTGTGAAAATAGCAGAGTGCTTGGTTGTCATCCACTGCCAGTCTGGAGATGTCGGGACAAGGGGAGGCAGAGGCCAGCTGCCAGCTTCTTAGAGAAAGTCACACTAGGAGCACACACATGTTCTGGAAATCATAGTGATAAAGAACAGCAAAGAATTCACCACCTTTTTCTCACACAGGTGTCCAGATAGCTGTGCCATCCTCACAATCTCTGCTGTGATTTGAAATCCATTGTTCCAATCACTGTGTCAATCCATGCCATTAAAGGACTTGCTCTCATTTCAATGACCCTTGACTTCGCCATGCATGATGTCCTTTTCCAGGACTGGTCCCTCTTGCAAACATACTCAAAGAGTGTGAGATAAGTCTCACCATCCTTGCTTTTAAAAAACATTCTGGCTGCACATCTTATTAATCCAGCTTGAATTTCTGATGGTTCCATGTTAATCTACCTCTCCAGACACTTTTAAATTCTCTTCAGCAAGATATTTTTTACATTCTGTTGTATTATCTTTTTTTGAATGTCACAAATATTGAGCTATTCCAGTCAGGTGGCCCAAATTTTTAAGTATAGATGAGTGAGTACATTCAGGGCTGCATCTGTTCCTTGAAACATCCCAATTGGTATACTGTCAATTCCTGGACATTTTGTTAGTTGCCAATGACTTTGAGCTTGGACTTCCTCTTCATTGGTTCTTCATCCTATGCTATCTCCTGAAATGATTGTGCATAGACCAATTAATTCTTTTGGGTACAGTAACTCTGTGTATTCTTTCCACCTTATTCCTTTTACTAATGACAAAACTCATACACATTTTATTTTACACTTTCTTTTATTTACATAATGCTTCATACAATTATTCTCATACATTTTATAAAGTTAATCACTATAAGTTATTTCCACCCTGTCTTTTAAGCTCCACCTTCTTTTTGATACTTCCTACTGTCTCTTGTGTGTTGGGAAGTGTGAGGATGACACAGAATATAAAGGGGTTCAGATGTTTTTTTCATAGAGCCGCTCTGAGTAGGTTCTGACTTGGTGGTACATAACAACAACATCATACTTCCTATGCCATTAAATCTTTTCCCCATAGAATCTTTGATGCAACTTGAGACTAGAATATTTTCTTCAGTTCCATCTTGAAATACAATATTCTGAGTAACAAGATAATATCCATATGCATACAATGAAGACTTGTTAATATCACTATCATTCAAATTTATGTGCCTACACCAGAGCTAAAGAGGAGGAAATATATGATTTCTATCAACTGTTGCAGTCAGAAATCGATCGAACATGTAACCAAGATGTATTAATAATAATGGGTGACTGGAATGCAAAAATTGGGACTAGGAAGAAGGATCAGTAGGTGGGAAATACAGAATTGGTGAAATAACGCTGGGGATAGAATGATAGAATTCTGTACAATCAATTATTTATTTATAGCAAACACCTTTTGTAAGAAATATGTTGTTGTTATTGATTGCCTTCAAGTTACTCATGACTCATAGCAACCTTACGGACAAAAGGCCTGAAGCCCCTTTAAAGTTCATAGGGTTTCTGGAGGCATGATGTTTAGGAAGTGGATGTCACTCCTGCTTCCAAAATGCAAGCTATACACATGGATTTCACCTGATGGGATCCACAGGATTCAGACTGATTACCTCTGCAGAAGGAATTGTTGAAAAAGTTCAATATCAGCAGTGAAAACTAGGACAGCTGCTGACTGTGGAACAGACCATCAACTGCTCATATGCAAGTTCAAATTAACACTAAAGAAGGTTAAATCATATCCACAGGAATTAAAATTTGTCCTTGAGTCTATCTCCCAAAAATTTAAAAACAAATCAGAAATTGGTTTGAGGCCTTGAACACCAATGAACAAAGACCAGATAAGCTGTGGGAAGTTATCTAGAATATCATTCATGAAGAATGCACGAAGTCATTACAAAGAACAAAGAAGAAAAGACAAAAACGGATTCCAGAAAAGACTGTGAATATTGCACTAGAGCGCCAAGAAGCCAAAACAAAGGGAAGAAATTAAGAAGTAAAGGAGATGAATAGAAGATTTCAAAGGGCCACTTGGGAAGACAAGGCAAAATATTTTAATGAAATGTGCAAGGAGCTGGAGTTGGAAAATCAAAAGGGCTGAACTCGCTCAGCATTTCTTAAGCTGAAAGAATAATAAATTCAAGCCATGAGTTGCAATGCATAACACTGTTATGCATAGAATATTGAATTATTCAGAAAGCATTAAAAGAAGATGGAAGGAGTATACAGAGACATTGTACCAAAAGGAATTGGATGACACAGAACAATTTCAAGAAACAGCATATGATCAAGAGGAAATGGTGATTAAAGAGGAAATTCAGGCTGCTCTGAAGGACTTGGCAAAAAAGAAAGCAAAATTGATGGCATACCAATTGACATATTTCAGCAAATGTGCTGCCATGCACGTGTGCATGTGCTCACCAAGTTGTGTCAAGAAATCTGGAGGACAACTACTTGGCCAACTGACGGGACAAGATCCATTTTTATTTCTATTTCACAAAAAGGTAACCAGACAGGATGTGGAAATTATTGAACAACATCACTAATATCACACACTAGCAAAATCCTGCTGAAGATGATCCAGAAACAACTGGAACAGTACATTGACAGAGAACTACCAAAAAATACAAGCTAGGTTTAGAAGAGGTTGTGGCACTAGGGACATTATTGCCAATGTCAGATGGATCTTGGCAGAAAGCGGAGAGTACCAGAAGAATGTCTATTTGTGTTTCACTGACTATGCAAAGTCCTTTGACTGTGTGGATCACAACAAATTGTGGCTAACCTTGAGGAAAATGGGAATCCCAGAACACTTGATTGTGTTTATATGAAACCTTTACTTGGACCAATGCATCTTGATTGCATGTTCTATCTATCTCCAACTGAAAAAGTTGGTAGAAATCATCTATTCTTCTTTGGCTCTGGTTGTTGGTGCATATATCTGAATGATAGTGGTATTCACTGGACTTCCTTGTAAGCGTATGGATATAATCCTGTCACTCACG
>NW_006399998.1:410258-410758 GCF_000299155.1 Elephantulus edwardii | reverse complement strand
CAGTCTCTCCCCAACCCCAAGGACAGTCCCATTCTACAACAGTGGCATCATGTAATATTTGTCCTTTTGTGACTGGGATATTTCACTCAGCATATCTTCTGTTCAACTCTTTAAGTGTCTCTTTATTCCTTTTGTTTTGGCTTCTCACATTCTAGTGCAATATTCAGAGTCTCTTTAGACATCTGCTTTGGTCTTCCTCCTTTGTCTTTGTAATGACTATTTGTAATCTTCATGCATAATATTGTTAATGCCATCCTACAGTTCATCTTGTATTCATTCTTTAGCATTCAGTTCCTCAAACCTGTTCTCAAGATGGTTTTAAATTTCAGGTGGGAACTCAAAGCCACAATTTAAGTTGATAGAACTTATTGTACTTTATTTCTATTAGTGAGGAATGCACACCTACATGAGTAGAAGAGCTCTGATGATGTAGCTCATAGGGAGTTGCACCATTACGTGGAAAGTGTTCTCTGCGTGAGTTCCTTGTTTTTCAATGCAGC
>NW_006399998.1:400973-408372 GCF_000299155.1 Elephantulus edwardii | reverse complement strand
GTGAGGAGAGACCGGTCCTTGGAGAGGGACATCATGCTTGGGAGGGTGGAGGGACGGCACAGGAGAGGAAGGCCCTCTATGAGGTAGATTGATTCAGTGACTGGGATAATTCGGATGGGAGTGTCAGAGATGGTGCGATTGGCACAGGACAGACCGGAGTTTAGGGCTGTTGTACACAGGGTCGCTATGAGTCGTAGGCGACTCGACGGCACATAACAACAACAACATGCATATATCTACTTGGATGTCGTTTATGGTATCTTTAGGGTATATTACAATCTACATATATTAAATTCTCTAAAATCATGATGATGTTTAAAGTTAGACTACACGTTTTGTATAAATTTCAAATTGAGACCACCAGAAAAGGATCAAATTACCCAAAATAACTGTAATCTAGAGGCTTAGTGGTATGGAATTGTGCTGTTATTGTTATGCAGTTTGTATCCAGTGGTCATTCCAAGGGAGAAATATATTTAATCTCCTCCCATGAGATTTACTGCCTCTGAAAACTCCTTGGAGAGTGAACTATAAGTCAGTTCCAATTAGATGGCATACAACAATATCAGCGAAAAAGAAGCAGTCTTTCCATGAGTTGGACTGATAAAGTGACTGCAAAAGAGGTTTCTGCACAGAGGAGATTATGAGGGTGCCATATGACTAGGCAATATTTAGATTTGGTTTACATAAGGTCATTCTGAGTCAGAATAGATTCTTTGGCACCCACCACACCACAAAAAACACACATGATGAAATATTCTGAATATTAAGAGTACAAAGGTAACTAATTTCTTATAAAAACTTGATATAAATTATATTTTATTGATATATATACACACACACTCATATACCCTAATGGCATAATGTGTCAGGCTGATAACTATAAAGTCTGCCATTTGAATCCACCAAGTGCTTAATCTTGGCTGGAGAAATGGAGAAAGATAAGAATTTTCCTCATTAAGGAAATTTACACCCTTGGCTACTCAGTGGAGTTTGATGTCAGCCAGAATTAACAGTAGTGGGATTGGCAAAGACAACCCCCACATATTTGCTGTCCTGGGCTTAGTAATTTTGTGTGTGTGTGTGTGTGTGTGTGTGTGTGTATTGTTGTATGCCATCAAGTCAGAACCATCCTTCTCCCTCAGAGCTGGGTGGATTCAAACCATGTGCTTTGGAATTGCAGTATAGCTTTTTAAGACCAGGTTATCAGTTTTTCCTATGTGTATACATGTTTATATATGTATATATGTAATGTTGTTGTTATTGCTGTTGTTATGTGCCACTGAGTTACCTGAGATTCGTAACAACCCTAGGTACAACAGCTCTGAAGCCTGCCCTGTACTGAGCCAGTCTCACTGATTCCAACACACCTACCCCCATTGCCCTAGTTATTGTATTGATCCATCTCTCATCTGAGGTCTTCCTCTCCTGTGCTGTCCCTCCAGCCTTCTGAACACAAAGTCCTTCTCCAAGGACTGGTGCCTTCTGGACATGTGCCCAAAAATAAGTAATACAGAGCTTCAAAATGCTTGCCTCCAAGGGCAAACTTGGTTTAACCCTCTCCAAGACATACCTATTTGTTTAAAATTTGACTTTCTAAGTAAACTTAGTTCTCATGTAAATTCTTTGAAATATTTCCCCTAAAGTTTGGATTTAAGTCGTCAGGATACAACAAAAACTTAACTCACTGCCTTTAAGTCAGATTACCCTCCAGCAGTCTCTGTTATTGTTATTGATTGCTGTCGAGTGGCTCACGGCTCATAGCGACTCCATGAACAAAAAAGCTGAGGCCTTTCTACAACTATGATTTCTCCAAGTTCACAGAGTTTCCAGAGGCATGTGGTTCAAGGAAGTGGATGTCACTTCTGCTTCTTTAGAGGCAGTAAATAACATGTGCAGAAACTACTCTATTCTTCTCCAGAAGAACCAATAGTAGATTCAAAGTGTCCAAGGCATCGCCTATGGATTAATAGCTCAACTTCCTACTCAGTAGACCACCAGAGCTTCCTAAATCTGCACTTATTTCATGAATGCCTTCAGGCATTTTCGAGGAACTTCATACACTCTCTCATATTCATAGAGAATTCAAGTATGTCAAAGATGGTGTGCATTATATTGTTGTTGTTGTTATGTGCTGTCAAGTATCCTGGTGTGGTAAATAGGTATGTGAAACTGACCTCTGGCGCTTCAGGGTACTTTTACAGTACTTCCATCATTATAGCTGTTTTTTTTCTAATGCTTCTACAATGGTGAATTGATAATCAGTGCTCATTTCACTGCATTTTCAAAATCTTTTCTTAAATTAAGTGCATATCCTGCTTACTTAATTCTTCTAGGGTCCATCTGTCACGCATTTATGATGCAATTACTATTACCATCGTTTAGGTCAGATGTATCTTAATCTTTAGCGTGGTATTCTTGTTATCCAGCACTTTAAAGCTGTTATGACAGAAAATTTACTATTTGTAACTGAAGTCTCTGAATCAAGATATTGGCAAATAATATTGAGTATACAACAGACTATCAAAAGAAAAAAACGAATCATTTTTGTAAGCTATATAGTCAGGTGTTCTTCAGAAGCAGTGATGATGAAACTTGTTTTCATTCAATAAAAGTGCTGCAATATATTATTCCACATAACCAACAAAAATACATATTTTAACATTTATATTCTTGTGGTGATATTTTTCTTTTCTCCCAGAAGATTTCCCTTCTGGTTTTCTGGTATTATTTTCTAAGATATCTAGAATCTAGTTGTATTATTCAGGAATTTCCCTCATTACAACAATATGCATTTTCTAACATGTTTTAGAAAATAATTTCAAACGTCTATCATTATCCAGATATACATTAAGAACCATCTCATTTTTTTGGTATTTTTAATTACTTTTTTAATATTGTGATGCCTTTGAGCTGTGGTGCTGGAGAAGAGTATTGCATGTACCATGGACTGCTAAGAAAACAAACAGATTCATTCTGGAGAGAGTTAAACCAGGCTGCTCCTTGGAGGTAAGGATTCTGAGGCTTCATCTGACATAATTTGGACATGTTGTAAAGAGGGACTGGTCCTCAGAGAGGGACATTATGCTTGGGAGGTTGGAGGGACAGTGCAGGAGGGGAAGCCCTCTATGAGATGGATTGATTTAGTGACTGGGATAATTGGAGGCAGTGCGATTGGCACAAGATAGAGCAAGGTTTAGGGCTATTGTACATAGGGTTGCTATGAGTTGCAAGTGACTCGACAGCACATAACAACAACAATTACTTTTTGCTTTCTTTATGTATGATATTTTCCCATGACTTGTTTGGTCTTTGATTATTGCATGCAAGCAAAATCCTCCTGCAGATTATCAAAAAATGATTAAAACAATGCATTGACAAGGAGTTAGCGCAAATACAGGCTGGGTTTAGAAGAGGAAGTGGCACTAGAGGCATTATCACCAATGTCAGATGGATCTTAGCTGAGATCAAAGAGCACCAGAGGGATGTCTATCTTGTTTCATCAATTATACAATGGCATTTGACTGTGTGGATGACTCCATACTGTGGATAACCTTGAGAGTAACGGGAATCTCAGAACACTTGATTGTGCTCATGCAAAACCTGTAACTGGACCAGGAAGCAGTTCTTAGCAAGAAAACACTGTGTAGTTTAAAATTAGGAAAAGAGTGCATCAGGGATTCATCCTATCTCCATACCTTTTCAATCAACATGTAGAAAAGATCATTCAGGAAGCTATACTTTATGAGAAGGAATGTGGAATTAGGCTTGGATAAAGATTAAACAACAATCTTATGGCGATAACACAACCTTGTTTGCTGAAACTGAGGAGGACCTGAAGCTTCTGCTGCAGAAAGTCAAGGACTGTAGACTTCAATATGGATTAAAGCTCAACATCAAGAAGACAAAGATCCTCACCACTGGGAGAACTGGCAACACTATGATGGATGGAGAAGAGACTGAGGTGGTTAACAATTTCATTTTGCCTGGCTCCACAATCAACACTCTTGGCACCAGCAGTGAAGAAATTAAAAGAGTAATTGTTCTGGAGAAAACTGCTGTCAGGAAAACTGCTCTCAAAAGTGCTGAAAAGCAGATGTCAGTCTGGAGACTAAGGTATGCCTAATTCAGGGCATGGTCTTTGCAATTACTTGTTACACATCAGAGAACTAGGGATGGCAGAAGAACTGATGTCTTTGAGTTGTGGTGTTGGAGAAGAGTATTGAACGTACCATGCACTGTCAAGGGAACAAAAAGGTTTATCCTGGGAAGGGTGAAATCAGGGAGTTCCTGGAGGTTAGGATTTTGAAACTCTGTCTCACATACTTACGGCATGTAGCCAGTGGGGACCAGTCCCTGGAGAAGAATATCATGCTTGGAAGTGTGGAGGGCTAGTGCAGGAAAAGCCCCTGGATGAGATGGATTGACACAGTAGCTGGCTAATGGGAATGGGTATGTTGGAGACAGACTGGCTCAGGATTGAGAAGAGTTCAGAGTCATTGTACATAGATGTTTGTGGTCTAGATGAGAATCAAAACACAATGTATTGAAGGGTTCTTTTTACCACTGTATAGTGACCATTTGAGAGGAATAAAAGAATAGCATGGTGAATGCAAGAGGCCTACTGGAGCAATGTCTACCACTAGAAATTGTCAGTTTAACTGGGAGCTATCAGTGAGTAAGTTTTTGAAGCAGGGTTAATAAAAAATTTTTATAAAAACCTAGAATTTGCTGAATAATACCTTCAACTTTAGGTTCAGGATCTCAGTGACTCTGATGAGGGGTCAATTAGTAGATGTAATATTCATTACTAAGACAAAGTCCAACATCTCAATAGCTAACAAAAAGAAGCTTATTTCCCACTGATGAGGCAGTCTAAATCTGGAGTTCATATTTAACAGGTAGTTTTCCATGGTAAAATTTCATATCATACAACTTGTGGCTTTGTCCTCCTGTAGGGCTTTGGAGACCTCTTCATTCATTCTGGATAGTGAAAATCAGAGTGAAGTCACCTTTGCCTCTTGACCTCTTCACTTAGTCAAGATGAGACAAACTGCATGTCTGCTCATATTTCTTCTGAAGAACTAGTCATGTGGGTCAATATGGTTGTAAAGGATCTGGGGAAATTTAGACCCTGTCACTCTGCGGAGTATGGAGTGGATCTTTGATGAATATCTAACTAGTTATGCAATCTTCTGTCACATCCAAACGTCTGTGCATACAGTTCTCCCCACTCCCCTAAGGACTCAACTTAAATTTCCAACAGTTACTGCAATTGGAGAGAAGTAGCTATGAAAGTTGAGGTCCTGATGCTATTAGAGTTGATGGTTCTTTTTCTTTCTGCAGCTCAAATGAATCATTCCCTTGCCTCTCTTTTTTTGCTTCTGTGATATATCCAAGAAATCACTGGCAAACAAGAATCCTCATTGACACAATCCATTCATGTACTGCTATAGACTCTGTAGTGCGCTTCAGCTAAACTTGAGTTTTCAGCTGGTCTCTAGATCTAATAATTTTCTCCCTTTTTATTATGTAACATGCTTGAAAGGTGACAGAAAACAGAAATAGATTATAATTCAAAGACTTCTAGATAACGTGATTGTGTTCCTGAAGGTCAAATAAGTTTGTATCAAAGAAAAAGACACTTGTTGAGTCCCATTCATCAATAAGTCAGATGAATTTTTCAGGAGTTTTTGTTATTTTTGTTGATGAATTGATACAGATCTCAGACTTTCAAGCCTGGAGATTTTAAAAGTTTATAACTCTGATCCAGACATGTATTTCTTAACTTTTTCCCTCTCATGGTACACACAGAAATTTATCTTATTTATGCACACTATGGTAAAGGGAGAAGCTTACTTGGGGCTAGTTATTGGCCTATAAGTTCCAATAGCCAAGGACCCATGTGATACCCACAGCTGCCTCACTTCAGGCTATAGTCTCAGTCACAGCACATCATCTGGGAAGATCAGATCTACAGAGACTATTCATATGTTGCCATCCAGTTCATGGTTTGCCTCCAACTCTGACAAAGGAGTTTGTGTGACCTGCAGTTCCAAAAAGTACCTTTGCTCAGGCTGTTGTCATTTTGGAGCTTTGCCAATATGATCTATCAAACCTAGAACATTCTAGGCAATGTGTAATTAATAGCAGCTGGTCAACCACTGTTATTTGTCCTTAGATGTTAGTTGAGAGCAACTAAAGAGTGGAAAAAGCATTACTTTGGGTCACAGTGGATAAAGCAAAACTGGGAGATTGTTTTATGCTTTTGAGATTATACTTGGATACACATATACATTGCTTTACCCAACTCATCACAACTCCTAACCTAGAATAAGGCTGGCTGGGTCACTCTGAAAATATACTTGGCTTTTTGAAATACCATTTTAGGCATAAATGTTTATTTCAGAGTGATGCTTCTGAAAAGGAAACTGCAGCAAATTAAAGATGATATTGCTCTTCTTGAGAATTGAGGTCTCTTTCCCCTTGAACTTGTGTGAGCACTATGTCTTGTTTGTCCTGAAGATGTAAAATGACAGAAGTCTTGATCTTTCAGAGTCCTAGCTGCAAAAAGGGAGAGATTAAGAAATAAAAAAAGAATTAAAAAAGCAAGTGATGAAATGCATCTATGAGCTAGATCCTTGGTTGAAAGCACACTAGAAAAATGTTTATTTGTGTTTTATTATCTGTGCATTTGACTGTGTGGATCATAACAAACTATGGGGAATACATGAGAAGAATGTGAACCATAGAAAGCTTGTCAGTGGTCATGAGAAACCTAAACTTAAGTCAATAAATGATTGTCCAAATAGAACAAGAGATTTTTACATGGTTTACAATCAGGTAGATGTGCATCAGGGTTGCATCCTTTCTCCATAACTACTGGTTATGTATGCTAAGCAAATGAATCAAGAAGATGGACTACATGAAGAAGATGTGGCATTAGGATTTGAGGAAGACTCATCAAAAACCTATTTTATGCAGATGTTACAACCTTAGTTGAAGGAACTGAGGAGGATTTGAGGCACATTCTGAACAAGATGAAAGACAACATACAGTTTTTAATATGGATCACATTTCAACATCAAGAAAACAAAATCCTTATGACTAGGCCAATGGGAACATCGTGGCAAATGGAGAAAAGATTGAAATTGTCAATTATTTCATTTTACTTGGCTCCACAATCAATCTCAATAGTAATTCAGTCAAAAATTCAAAAGACATGTTGCTTTGGGGGGAAAAATATGTTGTTAAGGAGGCTTTAACTCTAAAGTGTTACAAAGCAATGATGTCAATTTCAAGACCAAAATGTACCTGATCCATACCATGTTTTTCCCAATTACTTCCTACGCATCTGAAAGTTGGACAATGCATCAGAAAAACAGAAGAATCTGTGCTT
>NW_006399998.1:399817-400873 GCF_000299155.1 Elephantulus edwardii | reverse complement strand
GGCAGTTGGTGTAGCCCAAGAGAGCTCAGCCAAATTCTCCACCAGTGGGCACACCCTTAGGTGCTCTCCCAGCTAATCTGCAGTGTCTCAGTAAACACAGATAAGATCCTACTGGCCTTTCTCCTGCCAGGTTAGTTCCACAAAAGCTCAGCTGATACCTCCGGGTGATGGCTGGATCCGAGGTGGTGCTCTGAGGTCACAGGACTGTGGTGGGGGCTGAGGTGCGTGGTTGTTGAGCTGCAAGGGGGGCAGGGGAAGTGGAGGAAAGGAAGGGACTAGGGTGTGTAAGGAGCACAGGGCTTGGACACTATCACCAAGAGGTGGGGGCAGGGCTTGGGTGCTGCTGGGGGTTTATGCAGCAGCACCCTGTGTGTGTGTTGGTGGTCACACAGGTGTTGGCTGCATGGGGGTCACACAGTGGCGGGTAGTCTTCGCTCCTCTGGGGTCTCAAGATCTTCGCTCCTCTGGAGTTCCGTGGTGGGTGGCTGGCTGTTGCTCTTCCAGGGTCTCTTCCTGACACATCTGGTGGCGGAGTCCCGTCTGGCGGTGGAGTTCTTCTGTCTGGCGGCAGAGTTCTTGATTGTTTTTCTTATGTTGAACCATCCTTGCATGCTTGTTATGAAACCCACTTAGTCATGATGAATTATTTTTATGGGCTTTTTTAATGTTATTGGCTAGGATTTTGTTAGTGATTTTTGCATCTATATTCATGAGAGATATTGGTCTGTAGTTTTCTCTGGTAATATCTTTGCTTGGTTTTTTTATTAGGGTTATGCTTGTTTCATAAAACAACAGGGAATGTTCCTTCTTTTACCATTTTAAAACATATGTTATGTAGAATTAGTGACAGATCTTCTCTTAATTTTTGGGTAGAATTCAGCTGGGAAGCCATCTGGTCTAGGACTTGCAACTCATGAATTTGTTTTCATTTCCTTCAATTTAAAAAATGTTGAGTTCTTTTGTTTTTGTTTTCTAACTCCAGCTCTTTGCATATTCCAATACAATACTTTGCTTTGTCTTCCCAAGCTCCTCCTTGAAATCTTCTTTTTTTTTTCT
>NW_006399998.1:395534-398380 GCF_000299155.1 Elephantulus edwardii | reverse complement strand
CAACAACAACAACAACAACAACAACAACATCTATGGTCAACTGATATTCAACAAGGAAATCAAAGCTTTCAAATGGGGAAATGATAACCTCTTCAGCAAACAGTGCTGGCAAATTTCCACCTGCAGAAAGCTGAAACAGGATCCACATCTCACACCATACACAAAAATCAACTTAAGGTGGATCAGAGACCTGGGAGTAAAGCCGAAAACCATAACGTTCTTAAGAGACTAACTGGGATAAAGCTTAGAAGTGCTAGTACAAGGTATAAAGAGACTGCCAAATACAACCAAAAATGCACAATCTAAAGAGGATGAAATTGAGGCATGGGACCTTCTGAAGATTAACTCTCTATGCACATAAAAAATTTTGCCAACAAGGTGAAAAGAAAACCTATAGACTGGCAACAAACATTTGGTAAATCCATCTCAGACAAGAATCTTATAACAAAAGTTTACAGAATACTCCTGGACCACAAGAAAAAGACTGATAACTCAATTACATAATGGGCAAAAGATATGGAAAGAATTTTCACAGAGGAAGATATTTGAATGGCAAACAGACACATGAAGAAATACTCGAAATCACTGGCAATAAGTGAGACGCAAATCAAAACCACAATGAGGTACCATCTCACAGCAAATAATAGGTTTTGGAGAGGATGTGGTGAGAAAGGAACTCTTATACATTGTTGGGATTGTAAAATGGTGCAACCATTCTGGAAGGCAGTTTGGTGCTTCCTTAAAAAGCTGAACATAGAAATGACCCAGCTATTCCACTACTTAGAATATACCTGGACAATATGAGAACTGAGGCACAAACAGATTAGTACACAAATGTTCATAGCAGCATTATTCACCATTGCAAGAACATGGAAACAGCCCGAATGTCCAACCACAAATGAATGGATTGAGAAATTATGGTATATTCACACAATGGAACACAGGAGCAATAACTGTAAATTATTACCTAACTTGGGAGGGACTTGAGAGCATTATGCTGAGTGAACTAACTCAGTCCCACAAGGATAAATATTGTTTAAGACTGTTATTGTAGAATGAGTATAAGGATCCAGGAGGGGCGGGAGAGGCTGGAAACAGAGGGATATGGATGTGCAGGGGCATGGGGGCATTAATCATTGGGTTGTACAATCTGATGGGTTGGAGGGTGAGGGAAATTCAAAGAATTTGCTCAAATTTGTATTTGATTTTTGTAAATAAACTAGTACAAGAATAAAAAAAAATTAAAATAGAAGGTAGAAGTTTTATACATTTCTAAAAAATCTTTAGAGATAGGAGTAGAAGTATAAATATAGTTAATCTTAGCCAAATATTAGGCAGACAACAAAACTAAAGGAGAGAATGACACTGATGCTAAAGTTATGTGTTGATGGTAACCATACACCACACATGCTCACACTCATGGTTGTTGAATTGGATCTGACTCATAACTGATCTGCTAGAGGATTTTTCTGAGACTGTAAATAGTGTATCTTTCCCCCGAGGAGCACTTACAGATATGTATCTTGGCCTGGAAGCACAACTCCTTACTCATTAAGTCACCAGAGCTTCCTTACAACAATAAAATAGAAGAAGTGAGAGGAGTGTGTGTGTGTGTGTGTGTGTGTGTGTGTGAGAGAGAGAGAGAGAGAGAGAGAGAGAGAGAGAGAGGAATAAGAAGACAGAAAGCTTAGAAATGACAAATACTTTGTTACTGAAGAGCTGTAAAGCCTCCAAAATCAACAGAGGTCAGAGCTTGATCAAGGTCTGAACTGACTAGCCAAGATCAAGGTCATTTTTTTGATAAAAGTGGAGCTTGAGCAGCATTTTTCAAGGCCATTTAAAAAAATATTTATTTATTCCTTTTAAGTACCACAGCTATTAGGGAACAATTAAGACGCCAAACTGTGCTTACATATATCCTTGATCTGTTTTACTGTCAATTATATTTCTTATGTTTGTTTTGAAATGAGTCTATATTCTTAGACTTACATACTTCAGAGAAATGAAATTTATCAGGATAAATTGCAATGTTACAGTTATATTTAAATTGAGATTAAAGTTCACATCCCATTTTGTGCCATTTGACAACAATAATTATTTACTTATTTGATAATAATAATGTTGCAGCCAACATTTTTGGACAAGGAAGGATTGCTGTTGTTATGTGCCTTCAAGTCACCTGCAACCCGCAGTGACCCTATGTTCAGCAGGTCTGATCCATGCCCTGTCTTGAGTCAGTCTCACTAACTCTGACACACCTATCCCCATTGCCCTAGGCACTATATCAAAGCATCTCATCCAGGGTCGTCTTCTCCTGCGCCCTTCTTCTCCTTCCACCCTTACAAGCATCATATCTTTCCTTAAGGACGGGTCTCTCCTGATCACGTGCCTAGTGTGTGTGAGACAGAACTTCAAAATCCTAGCCTTCAAGGAGAAACTTGGTTTCACCCTCTCCAAGACAGACCTATTTTCTTGGCAATACATGGTATGTTCAATACTCTTTTCCAGCACCACAATTAGAAAGAATTGATTCTTCTTCTGTCAACCTTAGTTTATTGTTCAGCTCTCTGATGCATAGCAAGTAATTGCAAAGACTATGGCCTGGATTAGGAGCACCTTAGTCTCCAGACTGACAATGCTTTTCAGTACTCTGGAGAGGTCCCTAACAACAGATTTTCCCAAAGTAATTTGTCTTTTGATTTCCTGACTGCTGGTGTTTAGAATATTGATTATGGAGCCAAGCAAGCTGTAACTGTTAACAACCTGAATCTCTTCTCCCTCTATCATGGTGCTGCCACTCGGCTCAGTAGTGAGAATCTTTGTCTTCTTCTTTTTTTAATAATATT
>NW_006399998.1:377712-395434 GCF_000299155.1 Elephantulus edwardii | reverse complement strand
TTTTATTATTAATTTCAATGAAAATTTACAGAGACTTTGAATTTCCATTCATTCACTGTTGCACTTTTCTCCCCGCCCAGCCCTCCCCCACCAGTACACTCTTCTCTTTGAAAAGTAAAAGAAAATTTCTTTCATTGTTATACAATCCCTCCCTCCAAGTCCACTCCACTATGCAGCGTTAATTCTGGACTCCTGTCATGACAATAAAACCTATCACATATCCGTTTTAAACAGTTCTCTCCCTCATCTGTTTCAAAGCAGTATACATTATTTATCCCATCTTTCTCAGTATCTCTCCAACCCCAATGTCAGTCCTGATTTACAACAGTGGCACCATGCAGTATTTGTTCTTTTGTGACTGAGATACTTCACTCAGCATAATGTCCTCCAGGGTTTTTGAATAATATTGCATGAGTTCCTTGTTTTTCAATGCAGCATTGTATTCCATGTGTGAATATACTGCAACTTCTCTAGCCATCCACTTGTTGATGCTGGGTCAAATAGTATTTCTATTTGCAAATTTTTGAGAAAGCTCCATACTGCCTTCCATAGTGGTCGCACCATTTTACACTTCCACCAACAGTGAATGAGGGGTCCAGTTTCTCCACAACTTCACCAGCATTTGTTGCTTGCTGTTCTGTTAAATTTTTATATTCTTACTGGGGTGAGATGATATCGCATAGTTGTTTTGATTTGCATCTCTCTTAGAGCTAGGGATTTTGAACATTTCTTCATGTGTTTGTTTGCCACCTGAATGTCTTCTTTGGTGAATTGGCTGTTCATATCTTGTGCCATTTTTCAACTGTATTCTATGCCCTGTCTTCTCAGGTCCCCACCAGATCTTTCCCACTTTCATTACATCCTCCCTCCCAAATTGTGCAACCATGTGATTTTGCCCCCACCCATCCTCATCCCTGTGCTTCCACTCCATCCAACCTTGTATCCCCATACATGTTTTACTAATTATCCTTCTGTTTTTACAGTAATAGTCTTATGCAGAATTTGGCCTTATGAGATTGAGTGAGTTCATTCAGCATAATACTCTCCACTGTCTCCCAAGTTATGTAGTATTTTTTAAAAAAATCATTGCTTCTGAGTGATGTATAGTATTCTGTTGTTTGAATATACCACAATTTCTCAATCTATTCAATTGTGGTTGGACATTTGGGCTGTTTTCATGTTCTTGTGATGGTGTATAATGCTACCAAGAACACTGGTGTACAAATTTCCATTTGTGTCTCAGTTCTGATTTCCTTGAGGTATTCCAAGTAGTGGAATACCTAGGTCATAAGGAATTTCTATATTCAACTTTTTGAGGAAATACGACCTTGCCTTCCAGAGTGGTTCTGTCATTTTTCAATTCCACCAGCAGTGTATGAGAGTTCTTACCTCTCCATATCCTCTCCAGCACTTATTGTTTGCCGTCTTGCTAATCTTTGCCACTGCTCATGGGGTAGGATGGTATGTCATTGTAATTTTGATTTTTATCTCTATTATTGTCATTGATTTTGAGCATTCCTTCATATGTCTATTGGCTATCTGAATGTCTTCCTCTGTGAAAAGTCTTTTCATGTATTTTGTCCATTTTATAACTGGGTTATTGGTCTTTTTATTCTGGAAGCCTAGTAGTATTCTGTGAAATTTTGTTATAAGACTTTCGTTTTAAGGAGAGAGGACTGGGATGGCATACAAGTCCTAATATAACTTCATCGGATCTCAGTGCTCTCTTCACCTTGAGGCACCTGTCTTCAATGGATGATCTACAACACTCCCCAGTCTGCATATCCACAGTCATGTGAATCATTCCCCTGAAGGGTCTGGGTCTCTGGGAGATCTTCCAGTGAACCACAGACTCTAATAGACATAGAGGAACTAGAGAACTGAACAAATTATCAGGTGTTGATGTCAGAAATCATGCATTTGGGACAATGTTGACTCAACACTTCTGGTTGACTCAACACAATGTTGACTCAACTGGTCTGCTACTAATCGTAGCAGAATGAATTCTAAAATAGCTCACTGTGGTATTGATGTGAGTCTCTCTTATTGACAGTGATTTGGAGCATTCCTTCATGTGTCTGTTGGTCTTCCTAATGTCTTCCTCTGTGAAAAGTCTTTTCACGTCTTTTGCCCATTTTGCAACTGGGTAAATCGGTCTTTTTTTTTTGTGTGTGTGTGGAGGTCCTGTACTATTCTGTAAACTTTCATTATGAGGCATTTGTCTGAAATGGGATTGCCAAATGTTTTTTCTCAGTCAGTAGGTTCGGTTTTTTTTCACTCTATTGGGAAAAGTTTTTGATGTACACAGGGACATAATTTTAGAAGGTCCCATTCATTTCTATTATTCTCTTCTAGTTGTGCATTTCTGGCTGTGTTTGCCAGTGTCATTTATTATGGGCTAGGCCTTCTAAGTTTGGTATTGTACCATTTTGTCTTTCATGATCTTCATAGTTTTGGGTTTTATTCTTAGGCTTGTGATCCATCTTAAGTTGATTTTTAGGTATGGTTGGAGATGTGGATTCTGCTCCAGCTTTCTGCAGGCAGAAGTCTAGCTTTGCCATTTTTGAAGAGGTTGTTATTTCCTCATTTGATAGGTTTTATTTCCTTTTTGAACACTCACTGAAGGCAGATAGATGAGTTAACTTCTAGGTCCCTGATTCTGTTTCATTGGTCTATGTGTCTATCATTGTACCAATAACATGCTGTTTTGGTTATTAAAGCTGCGTAGTAGATTCTGCGATCAGGGAGTGCTCCCACTTTATTCTTGTTTGTCAGGAGTGCTTTGCTTATTTTGGGGCTCTTTCCTTTGCAAATAAACTTACCAGTTGCCTTTCCTGTCTCTTTAAAAAAATGAAACTGGTATTTATATTGAGATTGCATTAAACTTGTAGATAGCTTTTGGTTGTTGTTGTTAGGTCTTGTCAAGTCACATATGACCCATAGCTTCCTCATGAACAACAAATCTAAATCCTGTCCTATCCTGCCCTATCCTCACACTTTCTGACACATTAGAGACCGTTGCAGCAGTCACCATATCAATCCACCTGGTCAATGGTCTTCCTCTCCTTTGCTGACCCTCTACTTTTCTGACCATCATGTCCCTCTCCAAAGAATAGCCCCTCCTAGCACCATGCCTGAAATATGGGAGGCAAAACCTCTTTATCTTTGCCTCAATAGAGCACTCTGACTCATTATCTCCTAGACATATTTGCTATTTTGGCAGTTCATAGGGTATTCAGGGCTCTTCACAACATAACAGCTCAAAGGCATCAATTCTTCTGCCATGCTTATTCATCGTCCAGCTCTCAGATGCATAGCAAGTGAACAGAAAGACCCTGACCTCAATCAGATGCACCTTAGTCCTCAAACTGACATTACTTCTTAATAATTTGGAAAGATCCCTAACTGCAGACTTTCCTAGTGCAAAACATCTCCTAATTTCCTGACTACTAGAACCAAGGGTGTTAATTATGAATCCAAGTAAGATGAAGCTGCTGACAGTTTCAATCTTTTCTCCTTCTATCATTTGACTTTTTAAAATTTGTTTTTTGTAGGATTGTCATTTTCACGATATTGAGTCTCCCTATCCATGAACAGGAAATGTTTTCCCTTTATTAGGTATCTTATTGTTACCATGAAGAATGCAAAAGATCATTACAAAGGCCGAAGAAGAAGAAAAGACCAAGATGGATGTTACAAGAGACTCTGAGTATTGCATTAGAGCACCGAGAAGCCAAAGCTAAAGGAAGAAACCAAGAAATCAAAGAGCTGAACAGAAAATTTCAAAAGGCAGCTTTGGGTGAGAAAGCAAGATACTATAATGAAATGTGCAGAGAGCTGGAGTCAGAAAATCAAAAGGGCTGAACTCGCTCAGTATTTCTTAAGCTGAAGGAGCTGAAAAACAAATTCAAGCCATGGGTGGCAATACTTAAGGATACTTCGGGTAGAAGATGGAAGGAGTACAGAGTCACTGTATCAGAAGGAATTGGCTGAGACAGAAGAATTTCATGAAATAACACATGAGCAAGAGCCTATGGTGACGAAGGAGGAAGTTCAAATTGCTCTAAAGGAATTGGCAAAAAACAAGGCTCCAGGAGTTGATGGCATACCAATTGACATATTTCAACAAACAGACACTGCCCTGGATGTGCTCACTAAGTTGTTCCAAGAAATCTGGAGGACAAAAAAAAAATCTAGAGGACAGACAGCTGGCCGGCTGACTGGAAAAGATCGATATTTGTTCCCATTCCAAAGAAAGGGACCCAACAGAGTGTGGAAGTTATCAAACAATATTATTAATATCACATGCAAGCAAGATTCTGCTGAAAAGTATCAAAAAACCTTTGGAACAGTATGTCAACAGAGAACTGCCAAAGTGCAGGCTGGATTTAGAAGAGGTCGTGGTACTAGGGATTTATAGCTAATGTTACATGAATCTTGGCAGAAAGTAGAGAATACCAGAAGAATGTCTATCTGTGCTTCATTGACTATGCAAAGGCTTTTGACTGTGTGGATTACAACAAGCTGTGGCTGACTCTGAGAAGAATGGGAATCCCAGAACATTTGATTGTGCTAATGCGAAACCTATACTTGGATCAAGAGGCAGTCATTAGAACAGAGCAAGGAGACACGACAAGGTTCAAAATCAATAAGAGGTCCGTCAGGGATGGATTCTGTCTCCATACCTTTTCAATCTGTATGCAGAACAGATCATCCGAGACGCTGGGCTGTATGAAGAGGAATAAGGCATCAAAATTGGTGGACGTGTCATCGACAACCTGCATTATGCAGATGACACAACCCTGCTTGCTGAAACTGAGGAGGACCTGAAGTGCTTGCTGCAGAAGATCAAGGACTGCAGCCTCCTATATGGATTGAAGCTCAACATCAAGAAAACAAAGATTCTCACCACTGGGCCAATTGACAGCATCAGTATGGATGGTGAAGAGATTGAGATAGTTCAGTTTTAGTTTACTTGACTCCACAGTCAACACTCTTGGTAACAGCTTCCAGGAAATCAAGAGACTAATTGCATTGGGAAAGTCAGTTGTGAGGGACCTCTCAAGAGTACTGAAGAGCAATGACGTAAGGCTGGAGACTAAGGTGCGCCTGATCCAGGCTATAGTCTTCGCAGTTATGTGCTATGCATCAGAGAGTTGGACAGTGAATAGGGATGACAGAAGGATAATTGATGCCTTTGAGCTGTGTTGCTGGAGAAGAGTGTCGAATATACCATGGACTGCTAGCAGAACAAACAGGTTTGTCCTGGAGAAGGTGAAGCCGGAATGCTCCTTGGAGTCAAGGATTCTGAAGCTTCATCTGACATACTTTGGGCATGTTGCAAGGAGGGACTGGTCCTTGGAGAGGGACATCATGTTTGGCAGAGTGGAGGGGTGGCAAAGGAGAGGAAGACCTTCAATGAGATGGATTGATTCTGTGAGTGGAGTGGTGGGAATGAGTGTGTTTGAGATGGTGAGGTTGGCACAGGATAGAACAGTGTTTAGAGCTCTTGTACATAGGGTCACTATGAGTCGCAAGAGACTCGATGGCACATAACAACAGCAACAATTGTCACAGGTTTTTTTTTTGTAGTTTTCTTTACAAAGATCTTTTGTGTTTCTAGTTAGGTTTGCTTCTAAGCATCTCAATTTGTGTTTGGAATGGTTTTATTAGCTTCCTTTTCTCTGTATCCTTTGTTAATGTAGAGGAATCCCACTGATTTTTAACATATTGATTTTGCATCCTGCCCCTCTAATAAAATGTCTACTAACAAGACAAGCAAACCAAAGCTGTTAACAATCTCAATCTCTTCACCATCTATCATAATGCTGCCAAGTGGTGAGAATCTTTGTTTTCTTGATATTGAGCTTCAATCCATATTGAAGGCTGCAGTCCTTAATCTTCTACAGCAAGCACTGCAGGTCCTCCTTAGTTTCAGCAAGCAGGGTTGTGTCATCTGCATGCGGCAGGTTGTTGATGAATCTTCCTCTGATCCTGATGCCACATTCCTCCTCATACAGCCCAGTTTCCTGGATAATATGTTTTGCCTATAGACTAAAAAACTATGAAGAAAGAATACATACATCCTTCCTGATTTTTAACCTTGATGTGTCTCCTTGCTCTGTTCTGATGACTGTCTCCTGGTCCAAGTATAGGTGCAAACATAAACACAATCAAATGTTCTGGGATTCCCATTCTTCTCAGAGTCAGCCACAGTTTATTGTTATCTACACAGTCTAAAGACTTTGCATAGTCAATGAAACACAGATAGACATTTCTCTGGTACTCTCTGCTTTCAGCAAGATCCATCTAACATTAGTCATAATATCCCTAGTATCATGGCCTCTTCTAAACCCAGCCTGCACATTACATTGGGAAAGTTGGCTGTCAGGGACTTCTCCAGAGTACTGAAGAGCAATGACGTCTGTCTGGAGACTAAGGCGTGCCTGAGTCATGCCATATAGTTTTCACAATTGCTGCTATGTGTCAGAGAGCTGGACAAAGACTAGGGATGATATAAAGAGAATTCATGTCTTTGAGCTGTGGTGCTTGGGAAGAGTGTGGACTGCCAGGAGAACAAACAGGTTTATCTTAGAGAGGATGAAGTCAGCCTACCCCGTGGAGGCAAGGATTCCGAGGCTTCGTATGACATATTTGGGGCATGTTGCAAGGAGAGATGGTGTCCCTGGAAGAAGGACAACATGCCTGGAAGGGTGGAGGGATAGAGAAAGAGAGGGAGACCATCAATGTGATGAATTGATACAGTGACTGGGATAATGGGTGTAGGTGTGTCAGAAACAGTTAAGTTGGCACAAGATAGAGCAGGTTTCAGATCTATTGTACATAGGGTCACTATGAGTTGCAAATGACTCGATGACACATAACAACAACAAGTCTAACAGTTTTTGGTTGAGTCATTAGGGTTTTATGTGTATACTGTCACGTTGTCTGCACAGAGCAACAGTTTTACCACCTCTGCCAATTTGGATACCTTGGAGGTCTCTTAATTCCTTCTCTTTTCTTATTACCCAAGCAAATACTTTCAATACAATATTGAAAAAGAGTGATGAAGGAGGCCATCATTGTCTGGTCCCTGTTCACAAGGGGGATGCCTTTAGTCTTTCTCCACTGAAAATGATGTTAGCACCTGGGTTTTGTGTATGGACATTTCACTATGTTGAGTAAATTCCCTTCCATTCCTATTTTGCTTTGTTTTTTAATTAGGAAGGGGTGTTGGATTTTGTTGAAGGCTTTTTTTGAGTCAATTGACAGTTTCATGTGGTTCTTGTACTTTGCTTTGCTAATGTGATGAATTATGTTGATTATTTTGCTTACGTTGAATCATCCTTTCAAACCTGTGTGAATCTCACTTGGTCATGGTAAATTTTTTTTTAATGTGCTCTTGGAATCTAGTGGCCAGGTCAATAACAATTAATAAATAATATATTATAATTAATAATAAATGATAATTAACAATGATTTGTTAAAGATTTTTGCATCTATATAAATGAGAGATATTGGTATGTAGTTTTCTCTTTTGTTAATATCTTTGCTTGAATCACACTAACTATGTCTGTGGAAAGAGTCAATGGAGAAGCTCCATATCAATAGTCAAACAAGGGCCGACTATGGAAGAGATCCAAAGTATCACCTCAGTTTATTCCATTAGAATTTAAAAACTATCTCAAGAAGAGATTTTAAATACTGAACATTAATGATTGAAGGGCAGATGTGAAAGATGATGGATATATATGCAATGTTTAATGTTGACTGTAATAGATCCACTAGTACACAGATACTATGACCATTTTTATAATTTAACATTACTACAGCACTACTTTTTCAACCTATATGCAGAACAGATCATCCGGGAGGCTGGGCTCTATGAGGAGAAATGTGGGGTCAAGATTGGTGTAAGATCTATCAACCATCTGCATTACGCAGATGACACAACCCTGCTTGCTGAAACTGAGGACGACCTGAAGCACCTGCTGCAGAGGGTCAAGGACTGCCGCCTCCAATATGGATTGAGGCTCTATGTCAAGAAGACAAAGATTCTCACCACTGGACCAATTGGAAGCATCAGGATGGATGGTGAAGAGATTGAGATTGCTTTAGTTTGCTTGGCTCCACAGTCAACACTCTTGGCACCAGTAGCCAGGAAATTAAAAGGCGCATTGCCATGGGAACGTCTGCTGTTAGGGACCTCTCCAAAGTACTGAAGAGCAATGGTGTCTCTCTGGAGACTAAGGTGTATCTGATACAGGCCATGGTCTTCGCAATCACTTGTTATGCATCAGAGAGTTGGACAATGACCCAGGAGGACAGAAGGAACATTGATGCCTTTGAGCTGTGGTGCTGGAGAAGAGTATTGAGAGTACCATGAACTGTTAGAAAAAGAAACAGATTCATCCTGGAAAGGGTTAAACCGGGTGGCTCTTTGGAGGCAAGGATTCTGAGGCTCCGTCTAACATACTTTGGACATGTTGTAAGAAGAGACCAGTCCTTGGATAAGGACATCATGCTGGGGAGGGTGGAGGGACAGTGCAGGAGAGGAAGGCCCTCTATGAGGTGGATTGATTCGGAGACTGGGGTTATCGGGATGGGAGTGTCAGAGACAGTGCAATTGGCACAAGACAGAGCAGAGTTTAGGACTAGTCGCAAGCGATTCGATGGCACATAACAACAACACCACCACAGCGCTGGAAATGTGATAACATACAAAAAAAGAATGTTTATTGTGATTTGACATTTTCATTGCTATTTTAGGGAGTTTTGCAGGGAGCTCTATGGGTGTAGTCTGTAAAGAGTAACTCTGCTAACTCAAACACTGCATCTCTCTTATGCTTCGAACACACTAGCTGCCCTGAGGGAAGAGGAACAGTCTCTTCCAGGGTGATTTATGGCTGTGGGAACCTGCTGGAGGATCAGCTCCAACTCAGACTTGAAGACTGAATGACTGAACAGCTAAGCATTGGGAGAATTTGTTCATGTGTTTATTGATTGCCTTAATGTCTTCCTTTATGAAACTAGTCTTCATGTCTTCTTCCCATTTAAAATAGAATTCTTTGTCTTTTTTGTTGTTTAGGTGCCAACAAATTATCTAAAGTTTAGAGATTAGTCTTTTGCTTGTTATGTCATTGCTTTGTCTGAGATACAGATTGACCTTTTCCCTCTCAATTGGTGGGTTCTCCACTTTTAGAGAAGTTTTTTTTTATGAACATAAGTTTTAGAAGGCTCTGTTAAGTTTGAGTATGCTGTTTGAGTATAAAAATGTTATTATATTTAGCCATATATTCTTTATCTACACTTCAGGAGTTCTGGAAAAGCATTGTTACATTTAGCTGATATCTGGATCTCCCTAATTAACAAGCAATTTTGATTATTTTGCTTTGTTGCTACCTAAAGGACAGTACCTGGCCCTGCATAGCCCCTGGTGGAGATGATTAGAAGTAACCAAGTTTCCACATCCCAGTGTCCTAATGTTAACTCATCAAAGGTAACTACAAGATTATGTTTTACACCTTGAACTTTGTAAAGACTAACAGGGCTTGTAACTTTATTTGTTGTCAGATGACGATATGTGAGAAACCTTATCTCTTCACTCAGTGCTTCAGTACTTGTGGCTCCTCCTCCGCAAGCATACAAACACAAGGTTGGGTTTTTGTTGTTTTTTTTCCTTTGCCTTCTATTCTAGTGACATGCATGGGAGGTGCAAACTGACAGGTCAAATCCACCCGCTGCTCTGTGGGAGAAAAATGGTCAGTCTCCTCTCATGATAATTTACAGCCTCAGAAATTCGAGGTAGGGTTGCTATGAGCTGGAATTGACTTGACAACAGTGAGTTTCCATCCTGGTCTGTTTTATAAGGTCTAAGCCATTTTTGTGAAAGAAGTGACAGTATTTTTGATATTGTTAATTGCTGGCAAGCAATGATATAAAATGTAATAATATATTTTCTTACATTGAAGAGAATAATCTTTCCCCCCTCAGATGTTCTAGACTTTTTATTGTAGTAGAACAGAAAATGTTAATAATTTCAACCACTTTCTGTGACATTAATTATACAGTGCAATTATCTTCACTATTTGCAAATATTCCCCATCATTCCTGTTGTTGTTGAATATCATCTAGTCAGAATTGATTCATAACTGACCCTCCAGCAGGTTTTCAGAGACAGTAAGCTCAGTGTCCATAAATTCTGGTGGAATAGTCTATGAGGAGTTGTGCTGCTAACAGCTCAGGTGGCACCTCCCTTGCAATTCAAATCCACCAACTGCTCATGGGAAAAAGATGAGCAGTCTCCTTCATTGTGATTTACAGCCTCCAAAAAACCCACTGGAGGATCAGTTAAGGTTGGTTCTGACTTGATGGTAATGCTTTTGAGGTGATTTTGTAAAAATATTTGCTTTGTTAATTTCCCCTCTCTCAGCACCTCCTAACATTAATTAAATTTATTCTCTATATCACTAACATAACATGAAATCAAAATCCTGCCAAAAATCAATGAAAAATGACTGGAACAGAGAACTGCCAGAAATGTAGCCAGATTTAGAAGAGGCTGTGGCACTAGGGACATCGCTGCAAATGTCAGATGCATTTTGACCAAAAGCAGGGAGTATCAGTATCAGAGCAATGTCTATCTGCGTTTCATTGACAATGCAAAGGCATTTGACTGTGTGGATTACAACAAACTGTAGCTAACCTTGACAGCAATGGGAATCCAAGAACACCTGATTGGCTGATGTGAAATCTACACTTGGGCCAGGGAGCAGTCGTTAGAACAGAGCAAAGAAACACTGCATGGTTCAAAATCATGAAAGGAGTGTGTCAGGGATGCAGTTTTTCTCCATACCTCTTCAATCTAAATAAAGAACAGATCATTCAGGAGACTGGACTTTATGAGGAGGAGTGTGACATCAAGATTTGAGGAAGGCTCATCAACAGCCTGCGTTATGCAGATGACACAACCTCACTTGCTGAAACTGAGGAAGACCTGAAGTATTTGCCACAGAATGTCAAGGACTATAGACTTCAATATGTATTGAAACGCAACATCAAGAAGACAAAGATTCTTACCTCTGTGTCAATTGGTAGTACCATGATGGATGGAGAAAAGAATGAGATTGTTAACAATTTCAGCTTGCTCGGATCCACAATCAACAATCTTGACACTTGCAGTCAGGAAATTAGAAGACCAATTACATTAGGAAAATCTGCTGTCAGGGATCTCCCCAGAGTGCTGAAGAGAAACAATGCTAGTCTAGAGACTAAGGCGCACCTAATTTAGGCCACAGTCTTTGCAATTACTTGCTATGGATCAGAAGCTGGATAAAGACTAATAATGACAGATGAACTGATTCCTTTGAGTATCAGTGCTGGAGAAGAGTATTGCAAATACCATGGTTACCAAGAGAACTAACAGATATATCTTGGAGTGGGTGAAACCAAGCTGCCTTTTGGAGGCAAGGATTTTGAGGCTCCTTCTGACATACTTTGGGCATGTAAGTAGTAGGAATGAGTCCTTGTAGAATGACATCATGCTTGGAAGGGTAGAGGGACAGCAGAGGAGAGGAAGACCCTGGAAGGGAGGGACTGACACAGTAACCGGGGCAATGAGAGTAGATGTGTCAGAGCCAGTGAGACTGTCTGGGGAGCATGTTCAGAGCTATTGTGTAGTTGACTCGACGGCACATAGCAACAACAACAATAATATATGCCTGCTTGAGGAGCTTTGGTGTCGTGGCCCCTAGGGTGTTGCACTGCTAACCTAAAGGCTGCCACTCCAGTCCTTTGAATCCATCAGAAGCTTGTGGGAGATGATGGACTGCCTTCTACCATTAATATGTGCAGCCTTGCACTCATTTTTGCAAGGAACTCCTGAACAGTGCGAGTGTTCAGGCACTACCTGCGGCTTCCTCCCTGCCCTGTGTGAGCTCCAATTCATTGTTGCTGTTTGGTGCTATGGAGTCCGCTATGACTTGCAGCAACACTATGAAGACTACATCTGAACCTTGCCCGGTCCTGCACCATCCTCACAATCTCTGATTTGCTTGAGTCCACTTTTACAGTTATCTTTTTGAGGGATCTTTATTGTTTCTTCTGGCCCTCCAATTTTCCCAAGATTATGGTTTTTTCCAAGGACTGACCCTTCTGACAACATGCCCAAAGTATATGAGATGTAATTTCACCATTTTTCTCTCTATAGAGCAAACTGGTCATACTTCCTCCAAGACAGACTTGTTTGCTCTTTGGGCAGTTCATGTATATTCAATTCTCTTTTCCAGCACCATCACTCAATTGTTCTTCTGTAATTCCTTCGTTATTTTCCATGGCAGTCCATGTGATCTTTTGGGCAGTCCAGCACTTTTCTCCAACACCATAATCGAAAGGCATCGATTATTCTACTGTCATCCTTGTTTATTGTTCAGTTCTCAGACACATAGTAAGTGACTGAAAAGATCATAGCCTGAGTCAGGTACACCTTAATCCTCAAACTGACACTGTTGCTCCACAGTAATTTGGAGATGTTCCTGACTACAGAATTTCCCAGTGCAATATGTCTCCTGATTTCTTGACTGCTGGTAGTGTGTTGATTGTGGATTCAAGTAAGACAAATTCGTTGACAGTTTTAGATCATTTCTCCAAATATCATGGTGCTATTGTTTCAGTTGTGAAAATTTTTTTCTTGATGTTGAGATGCAATGACCTTCTGCAGCAAGTGTTTCAAGTCCTCCTCATTCTGAGAAAGCAAGGTTGTGTCATCTGTATAAGACAGGTTGTTGATAAATCTTCATCCAATCCTGATGCCACATTCTTCTTCATAGAGTACAGCTACTTTGATCAATATACAGAGCTAAAAAATGTAAAAAAAAAAAAAAGAAAGGAAAAAGAAAAAAAATGTATTGGAAGCTAATCAAAATGAGGAGAAAGAACTTCCAATATTCTTTAATAACTAGGAAAGAGGTAAGACAGTTGAAATACTATATTATTACTTAAAAGTCTTTTGCAGGGAATACACTTCACTGCTGAAATTCCCTGCTTAATTTTCAAGATTCTTCCAGCACTGACATAACGAATTCCTAGTTGATTTTCCTGGTTCTTGTGTGGGAGCGTGGGGATCTTAGCCTTCTCACATTACCATCCTCCCAGAAATCTCAGTGCAGTTGTTTTAAAAGTTTGCATTAAGAATTTATGTCTTGGAAAAGGTGCAGTCAGAGAGCTCCTTGGAGGCAAGGATGATGGCAAAGCTTCCTCTCTCCTACTTTGGACATGTTGCTAAGAAAGGGTTTCCTTGGGAAGATATATCATGGTTGTAAAGGTCAGTGAAAGAGAGGAAGACCCACAACGAGATGGACAGTGTGGTGACTACAGCAATAAGCTCAAATGTATCCAAGATGGTGAGGAGACACAGAATAGGAGAGGATTCAGATCTGTTTTTCATAAGGTCGCTTGTGTTGTACTCAACTCAATGGCCCCTAACAGCAGCAACAGGCTTACTATATTTAAACTTTCAAGATTTTTCTGACCTTTAGTTAAATAAATATACCATATACTCTGGTAGCTTAGTGGTAAGGAATTGTGCTGCCAATGCAAAGATATGCAGTTCAAATCCACCAGCTGATCTGCAGGAGAAAAATGGAGATTCTCCTCCTGTGCAATTTACTGTTGTAGAAAATCTGATTGGTGGTCAGCTATGGCTTGGTTTTGACTTATGGTACATAACAACACCACCACCAAAAACCAGATTCTTGCAGTAGACTGATTTTTTAAACAATTTTAAATTCATAGCTTTAAGTTTTTCTTTTAAAAATAGATGTAATGTCTTAAATAATTTGAGTTAGAACCTTTCAGATTGGCCAGTGTGCAATCATGGTGTTTATCAGAGGCAAGGGTGGAGCAACTTCATCACACATACTTTGGGTAGGTTATCAGGAAGGGCTAGTCCTTGGAAAAAGACATCATGCTGGCAAAGATAGGTTAGAGAAAGAGAAGATCCTTAATGAGATACTGACACACAGGATAGCACCATGTAACATATCAGATAATGAAGATAGCATAGGATACAGCAAGGTTCAGATCCGTTGTTTACAGGGTCATCCTAAGTGGTAATCAATTTGAAGGCACTTAACATGAGAGCCTTTCAAATGGCCTGCTTTTTCTGCCACATCAGTCTTGCTAGAATAGGTTTAAAAACCAAAACATGAGGTAAAAACATTTGTCAATACCATTTCAGACAAGGGTCTCATATCAAAAGTATACAGAATCCTATAGGGCCTCCCCAAGAAAAAGACTAATAACACAATTACAAAATGGACAAAAGACATAGAAAGACTTTTCACAGAGGAAGATAGTCAGATGGCCAACAGACACATGACAGAATACTCAAAATAAACAAGAGAGATGCAAATCAAACCACAATGAGGTACCATCTCATTCCAGTAGCAGTGACAAAGCTTAACAGGACAGTAAATAAGAAACGTTGGAGAGGATGTAATGAGATAGGAACTCTTTTTGTTTTTTAAATGTCTATTAAAACCTGTATTCATTTTTTATTTTTTTTAATTATTAATTTCAATGAAAATTTACAGAGACTTTGGATTTCCATAACCACCACAACCATCACCACTGTTTCTCCAACAGACAGACTTCTCAGGGACTAATTTTCTACTGAATTGGAACTAACTCGTAGTTGACCTTAGAGCCAACTTTTGTGAGGCTTGTAAATTTCACAGAAGAGATTGCCCGTCTTTCTCCCAGGGAGCAGGAGCTGGTAGGTTCCAATTGTCTTCCACTTGGTGGACAGCATAGCTCCCTTTCCAGTAGGTCACCACAGCACGCAACACATTAGGTATTCTGTATATACGCTATCCCTAAGAAGTGAGCACTGACTGTTAGTATGGTAGGAAGTACGAGGAGATATAAATAAGCATATTTTCACAAATACCTCTATGTAATTATTTAAGAAAAGCCTATTAAGTTTAGATTAGAGTGTCACTCATCAAATGGAAGTGAGGGACATATTTGTAGATGTGAAATTAAAACTTAAAAGAAGTTTAAAACATTTAGAAATTCCAATACACTTGATAAAAATCAAATTAATATCTACTATGAATTCATTAAGATATGGAAGTATACATGAACCTTGTCTCTGGTATTTTTACTACATCTGAAACAAAAGGATTAAGACTGTCTTTGTCTAAAGTAATTTCCCATTTCAAGGACTCTATATAGACAACACCTGATTTTTTTATAGTTATAAACTTTAGTGTATTTTTAAATGTCAAATATATTTAAAATTTATGTTTTAAATATAAATAAATAAATTAATGATAACTTCAAAACAACTATGAGACATCATTTCACCCCAGCAACAACAGCAAAGTTCAATAGTGCAGCAATCAACAAATGCTGGCAAGGTTGTAGAGAAATTAGAAATCATCCACCTACATTCCAGGTAAATGGGCTCAAGGCCACAGCACCAGATCCGTTCAGGCCCGAGGGCCACAGGCCCTCAGGCCAAGGAAAAAAATACCTATCTACACACTAGCTCCACAGGACACATCACCTTTGCTTGGGAAGCATTGCCACTGAACTTAAGAAACACTGGTCACATCATAAGAAACTTTCTGAAGCTGATGTATTTGGAATCACAGAAGCCAAGGAAGCTTCATACATGAGCTATCAGATCGAGGGCAGGACAATGGGAGATGGATGTTGAAGGGAGTGGGTAGAAGTGTATGGGTATCCTGGTGGATGGTGGAGCAGGGAAATAAGTGGGTAAAGACACATGTGCCAAGGGCAGGGACAGCACTGATACAAATGGTTAACTCCACAATAAGGGATATATCTTTCACTTTTCTGTAAAATGCTGGTCTGTCAGATACTTCTCTAAATCTGAACATTCAGATTAAGAAAGACTAGGAAGAGGGATTGGCCATCCACTTCCGAAATAGTAGGCCTCTGAAAACCCTATGTACAACAGAACACATGTAGATAATAGAAAGGGCAACTGAGATTGCGCTTTCAGGTATGGAAATACAAAGGAAGAGGAACAGTTGTAAGCAGACACTAGTGATTCGGACATGGAATGTGAGAGCCATGAATGTAGGAAAATTAGATATTGTTAAGGAAGAAATGGAATGGATAAATATTGACATACTAGGCACTGGGGAGAAGAGATGGACTGGCATGGGGCATTTTGAGTCAGATGATCATATGATATATTACTCCGGAGATGAAAAGGTGAGGAAAAAAGGAGTTGCTTTCATAGTTAAGAAAGCCATTGCTAGACTTGAAACAGGGCCACTTTGGCCTTCTACAGACTTCTGCTTATTGATAATTGAATAGTTAAACAGTTGATGACTGGTCTACAGTGAAGACTGAGGCTCAACAACAGGAATTCAAGGATTCCCAAGGAGGAATGGGTAAGTCCCATAACTTCCAACCCCCTCCTGCAGAGCCCACACTGCACTGCACCACCGCAGCAGCTCCATGAGGCTCCCACAGCCGGAACCTATGGATTCCCTCACTGGAGATGGATGGTAGGCACTGGGCCTCCCCAAGACTGGTACAGCAGAGCCGCCACACTGCCACAAAGTGGACTTGTTCTGGGGAGAATTCTTGGAGCCAAGATGGTGGCGGCAAGGGAAGCGGGCAGCCACTGGCCTCCCGTGCATGAAATGAAGCACACCCGCCAGCCACCTGTGCGGGAGATGACATGCGGGAGATGTCGTGCCCCCGCAGGTCACCCGTGCGCAAGATGACATGCACCCACCGGCTGCCCACGTATGAGATGATGCACGGGAGATGACGCACGCTCGCCGGCCACCTGCATGGGAGATGGCATGTGGGATATGGTGAGTGTCCGCTGGCACCACGCACAGGGAATGTGCGCCCCGCCGCCTGCAGGTTTGGGTTTCCTTGGACAGCCAGAGAAGATGATCACCAATACAATGGATTGTTGAAAGTCACTGTGAGTTGTCTACTTGATGACACTTAACAGTGGCAGCATGTCCAAGAGGTCCGACATCCTAAATGCACCACATATTTTGATCTGTTGAATTCTTCTGCCAAAAACTGTTTAGCCCTGGGGGGAGCCTGTTCACAATTCTCAGGTTTCCTTTGCCATTTATAAAGGGGGAGGGCAGTGACACCTACTTATGGGGGGATAAAAGTGGAGGTGCTGGAATTGGAGATGCTGTCCCTGACACACAGTCCTCGGGCAGGTGAGGGGACCAGATTAGGGTGGGGGCAATTAGAGGGGGAGTGTACCAGCCAGCGCATGGGAGTTGTTGCCCTGCTCGGGATGGGTTGTCTTCGGCCCTCAGCTTGGGGTGAGCTGTCACGGCCCTCTGCCCGGGGTGGGCTGTCTTCGGCCGTCGGCATGAGGCGAGCCATCATGGCCCTCAGGGTGAGCTCTTCAGTCCCCAGATTGTGCCATCTGAAACCGGGGTGGGGGAAAAAATGCCTAGGGTATCCAGAGAATTTTATCTAGGCTAATTTTTGCCACCCTCTCCCCCAGTAAACCTGAAAGCAACACCCCAAAACCCCTCTATTTGTAACTCACAAGTTCGTTCTCTCTAGGTTTGCTCCCTTTCCTATAGGCAACCTTAACACTGAGTTTTACTTCAGACCTGACTCTGAACCCAGTGCCAGTGACAAAAAGGAAATACAACTGCCAGCTAAAGAAGCAAAGGAGGATGGAGCCTCTGGGTTCAAC
>NW_006399998.1:374178-376912 GCF_000299155.1 Elephantulus edwardii | reverse complement strand
GACATAAATGCAGGTTATATACATGGATTTCACCTAATGCTATGCATAGGAATCAGATTGATTACATCTGCAGAAAGAACCACTGGAGAAGTTCATTATCAGCTGTGAAAACTAGGCCAGGAGCTAATTGTGGAACAGACCACCAACTACTCATATGCAAGTTCAAGCTGAAGCTGAGGAAAATTAAACCAAGTCCACTGGAATCAAAATATGGCTTCGAGTCTATCCCACCTGAATTTCAGAACCATCTCAGGAACAGGTTTGAGGCCTTGAACAATAATGAGAGAAGACCAGATGAGTTGTGGGAGGATATCAAGGGTATCATCCAGGAAGAGTGCAAACGGTTATTATTGCAAAGATAGAAGAGGAAGAGAAGACCAAAATGGATGTCAGAAGAGACTCTGAAAATTGCACTGGAGCGCAGAGAAGCCAAAGCAGAGGGAAGAATTCAAGATACTGAGGAGTTGAATAGAAGATTTCAAAAGGCAGCACGGGACGACAAAGTAAAATATTACAATGAAATGTGCAAGGAATTGGAGTCAGAAAATCAAAAGGGCCGAACTAGTTCAGCATGTCTTAAGCTCAAGGAACTGAAGAACAAATTCAAACCTCGAGTTGCTATAATCAAGGATGCTTTAGTCAGAGTATTAAATGATCCAGGAAATATTAAAAGAAGATGGAAAGAATATATTGAGTCACTGTATCGAAAAGAATTGACAGACATAGAAGAATTTAATGAAACACCATATGAGCAAGAGCCTATGGTGATGAAGGTAGATGTTCAAGTTCCTTGAAGGAAATAGCAAAAAATAAGGCCCCAGGAATAGATGGTATACCAATTGACATATTTCAGCTAACAGATGCTGCCCTGGATGTTCTCACCAAGTTGTGCCAAGAAATCTGGAGAACAACCACCTGGCCAAACTGACTGGAAGAGATTTATATTGGCTCCCATCCCAAAGAAGGGTGACCTAACAGAGTTTGGAAACTACAGAACAATATCATTAATTTCACATGCAAGCAAGATTCTACTGAAGATTATCCAAAAACGACTGGAACTAGACATCAGCAGAGAACTGCCAGAAGTCCAGGCTGGGTTTAGAAGGGGTTGTGGTACCAGGGATACTGTAGCTAATGTTAGATGGATCTTAGCTGAAAGCAGGGGATACCAGAGGAATGTATATCTGCGTTTCATTGACTATGCAAAGGCATTTGACTTTGTGGATCATAACAAACTGTGGTTGACTCTGAGAAGAATGGGAATCCCAGAACTCTTGATCGTGCTAATACGAAACCTATAGTTGGACCAAGAGGCAGTCGTCAGAACAGAGCAAGGAAACACTGCATGGCTCAAAATTGGGAAGGGCGTATGCCAGGCATGTGTCCTGTCTCCATACCTGCCACACCAACTCCAAGGGAGTCTGCGTGACAAAATCACCCGATTGAGGTGAAAACTTCAAGGAAATCTGCCTCTCGGAACGTGTGCTTTCTCCATGATTGTTCTTGGCCTTTCTGTAATTTCTCTTCTCTTGTGTCTTTGTGTTTTCTATGTGGGACAGGCGAAAAAAGCTTTGTTCTTTACACAAAGTGTTTTTACTAAAAGTTTGTTAAATGTTTCCAGGAAAGAACTACATTACTAAAACTCCTTCAAAGGATAAAACCAAACCTTTGCCCCCCACCATGAGAACACCAGGTGGAATAATTGTTTATCTATTAGGTAATGGTTGTTTGTGGCAGCCCCCTTTTAAGAGAGGCCCTTACAGAATTCCAGAGCCTACAGATAAACCTCTTCCATATACTGGAGAATATTATGAATTCAATGCAAAACACCATGATGGTTATGTGTCTTGGGATATATTTTTCTAAAGGTTTGAAAATGACCAGAGAAAAGATGTTATGAGAGGTATAGGTGGTGAAATAAATCATAAAACATGAGATTGTGATGATGAATTTAGGCGATATTATGACCCAAAACATCCTTTGTATGAACCTAAACCCCCTTATTGAGATAGTAATCACCCCTGAAATAATGAAAGGCGTAATATGTTGTCTCTTGAATGAAAATAAATAATATTGTAAATTTAGCTAAAAATGTAAAACCTATCAGCTTAAATTTAAAATGTAACTTTTTTACTTTGTAACTTTGTAACCCAAAGAAGTTGGAAAACAGGTTTGAAAACAGGTTTAAAAAATATTTAAGCTAAAAGCCATTGTGTACCAAGCTCTCCAATTACCAAGGAACCATGACCATAAAGAATAGCCTTTCATGCTCTCCAAGGAATCATAACAATAAAGAATAGCTGTGTGCAAGAAAATAATGTAAACTTTATTCTTACTCTTGTTGTCTTTTTGGCTATTGTTAAGCCCCTAATTGTAAAAATGGGATATAAATGTATCATGTAAATGTAACAAGCAAGGAAGAAAGACGAAAGAGAATTAGAATGACTTAAAATTAAAATCATCAAGATCACTTGACTGTTTGTTTTGTGTTCTTTCATTGTCCCTTTGCCGAACTTCTACCCACCATCATATCATGTTCCCTCTTCGAGACCCTAGACCTCAGGCTTACAAGCCCCTCCCGACTGGAGCAACCCGTGGCACATACCTTTTCAACCTGTATGCAGAACAGATTATCCGGGAGGCTGGGCTCTATGAGTAGAAATGTGGGGTCAAGATTGGTGTAAGATCTATCAACAATCTGCGATATGCAGATGATACAACCCTGCTTGCTGAA
>NW_006399998.1:369274-373738 GCF_000299155.1 Elephantulus edwardii | reverse complement strand
GGCTCCGTCTAAAATACTTTGGACATGTTGTGAGGAGAGACCGGTCCTTGGAGAAGGACATCATGCTTGGTAGGGTGGAGGGACAGCACAGAAGGAGAAGGCCCCCTATGAGGTGGATTGATTCAGGGATTGGGGTAATCGGGATGGGTGTGTCAGAGACGGTGCGATTGGCACAAGACAGAGCAGAATTTAGGGCTGTTGTACATAGGATGCTATGAGTCGCAAGCGACTCAATGGCACATAATAACAACAGCAACTACATTCATGGCTGGTGGGAATATAAAACATTACAACCACTATGGAAGGTGGTACGGTGCTTTATAAAAATGTTGAAAATAGAAATACCATTTGCCCAGAAAATAAACTACAGGGAACATACTCTAGAGAAATCAGAGTCATGACTCAAACAGATGTATGCACATCCATGTTTTCTTGCTGCATTATTCACAATAGTAAAGAGATGGAAGCAATCGAAGTGCTCATCAACAAATTAATAAATAGAAAAACTGTGCTATATTCACACAATAGAATACTAGGGAGCACTGAAAAGTAATGAAATAGTAAAACATTACACAACATGAGGAAGCCTTGAGGACATGATGCTAAGTGAAATATCTCAGTCACAAAGGACAAATACTATTATACACCACTGTTTTAAAATAAGACAGACATAAGAGGGTTAGTGAGGGAATGGGAATAAGTGGATAGATAAAGATTACTGCAGTAGAACTGATGAGTGGAAGAACTGTCTGAAAAGAACACACAACTGTGCAATATATATATGAGCACAATCTCATATATATATGAGAGGAGGGAAGAAAATGTGAAACAGTGAATAAAAAAAGAAGAAAAAAGAACAAGAACTATGGAATTATAGAAGTACCAGCTGAGTATTTTACCACATATAATAGGTACAAGTATGGATTTTAAAAATGAAGAATTTTGTATTACTTTTTTTCTTTCTGAAAAAGAATATCTTTAATATTGAAACTCATACATGTTTGCAGAAAGCCTTGCCTGTTTATAAAGGTTATTTGGAAATCTGTAACTCCAGGTCACTTCTGTCGTTTTTGCATGTGTGGAAGATTGTAAAATGGAGTTAACTTAGAGAACAAAAACAATATATAATGAATGACAGTAGATCATTTTATAGGCCAAACTGTGGACAGAGCCAAAGCCAAGCATTCCTCACATTGGTCTGTGTGCTGACTATGAGTGACAAGGGAGTACAGACTCTGGCAGCAACAGACTCTGTAACTTTAGTGTGTTCCTAATTTACTGCAATTAAATTTCATTAACTATTTATGTTGAGGGTTTCAGTAGTGAAAGAACAAGTTCATGCTGATGAGGTTTGCTATGCTCAAATGAAGCATGTTAAAAGGTTGAATAAATTATGTGAAATAAATTAATTCAGTAAAATGAGCTAAAGACAATTATTATTCTGGCTAGTAATATTATAACTCTAACACAGAAAAATAAACTCTGTAAAAAATTATACTCTAAGTAGTCAGATCACTGAAAGAAGATCAGAATACTTCTGATCTTGGTTGTTTCTAAACAATCAAGTAGTTCTTGAATAGGCTTCCATCTTGTCTTCAAAGAACAGTCTTCTGTCTTATCTCTAATCTTCTAGAACGAGTCTCTCATTACCAGGGAGTTGAACCAACTCAGAGCTGACCCTTTGGCAAGTTTCCAAACTGTAAATCACATGGAAGGAAATTGTCCATCTTCCTTCCATAGCGGCTGGTGGGCACTAGCCACCAGAGACTCGGCCACAACTCCCTGTGGACTACTTCCTCAGGGCTCCATTTCTAAAAGCATGGTATGATGCGAGGAGTCATTGAGCAAAGTGTGACTCATCGTAATCCTATGGAAAACAGATCTCAATCCTATCCTATCCTGTGACACTTCATTATTTCAGACATACCACAGCCCACTGCTGCAGTTACTGTGTCACTCCATCTGCTTGGGGGTCTTCCTCTCTTTCGCCAACCCTTCAACTTTCCAAGCATTATGTCCTTCTCCAAGGAATATGAAGTTGTTATTGTTGTTGATTGCCATCAAGTTGAACATTCATAGCCACCATTATGAACAAAAGTTCATATATATAGCTGTAACTATCGTTTTTCCTCAAAGTTTATAGAGTTTCCAGAGACATGTTGTTTAGGAAGTGGATGCCACTCCTGCTTCCAAACTGGTATGATATGGGTGGGTAAATCAGAAATTGGCTGTCTGAAATGGGAGTGATTAAAGCATGAGGAATGAAGTCACTGATGTCACAAATATAGCCATTGTACATTGTAGGGAGAAAGTTAATCTTTCATATTGTGACTGTTATTATCCAGAAAAGCCAGATGGGGACCTGTAGAGTTGTCCCTCAATATGGATTTGCTAGTTAGTATAAATGACTATTTGGGGAGCTCTGGTGGCCTAGTGGTAAGGAGCTGCAACTACAATCCCAGAGGTGCATGGTTCGAATCCACCAGATGCTCTGCCGGAGAAGGAGGGACAATCTCCTCCTGTACCAGTCAGATCTGATTTGACGGCACACTCACACAAAAATAATAAAATAAAATAAAAAAAAATTATAAAAAAATTACTATTTGGAAGGGTGGGACTGTGCAAGTGAGGTGTGCTGGCTATCCACAAAGATACTGAGTATATAACCTTTACAAGAGAATTGGATAGTCTCGCCAATAAATTTAACTCTAGCTGCAGAGAATAGGAGAAGACCCCCACTAAATGGAATTCTTCCTTCACCAGAAGACAGACCTCCCCTAACCCAGTGAAATGTCAGAAATGCTTCAGGATGGTGGTGGCAGCAGCGATGGCTGAACTAGGGAACTGGGTGTGAGATGGGACTCTACAGTGGGGAGAGCCAATATTGCCAAGACTGAGAACCTGAAAACACTTAGAGCCATGTGAGTTGAGGCTGAAGTGCCAGCATGAACATTTTGGAGCTGTCTTGACTGTATTATTTTATTGGGTTTTTTTCCCCTACTGATTTATTTACAAAGTTTATATCCACTGTTTTTGACACTGGATCTTTCCCATTTGCTTCACCCAATCCTCCCTCCACCCACCAAATTGTGCAACCCTGTGATTAACCACCCCCACCTCCTGCCCATCTTTACCTCTCTGCTTCCCCCTCACTTTGAATCCTCATATTTGTTTTACAATAATGTTGACTGTATTTTGTTATTAATCTGATAGCATCTACAAATCTGAGACATATGTATTAGTTCATAGTTGTTTCAAATACCAACAGAATCACAGGTTTCAGTGTAGTTTCTAGACTAAAACACACAAAGCAGGATGGGCACCCACTTCTGAAATAATGGCCCTTGAAAATTTTTAAACAACATTGGGACATCAGATACAGTGCTAGGAGATAAGGCCCTCAGGGCCCTCAGGTAGGATTGCCCTTAAAATATGAGTGGGGAGGAGTTGCCTTCAGAGTCCACCTTAACGATGCAGATGGAGTATAGCTTTCAGCTATGCATGACCTTCATTTGGCATGACAAAATGAAGAGACACAGCTGCACATACCAGTAATAATTGTCACATGGAATTTAGGAAAACCAAAAATTTTCAAGAAGGAAATGGACTGTATAAAGATCAGTATCCTCAGCATTAGTAAGATGAGATGAAATAATAATCGCTATTTTTAATTATACTAGGGAGAAGCACGGGCCATCAACATGCCAGGAACAGCAAATTGAAGAGGAACAGTATACCATATAAAACAGTGTATTAAAAAAACAAAACAAAACACAAAACCACATTTCAAGATCTGTACTGAAGTACAATGCTGTTAGTGATGGGATCATAGCCATATACATACAAGGAAGATCTGTTACTATGACTCTCATGCTTCAACCTGATCCTTTTAATAAAGTAACATACGGTCAAGATCAATGATAGTAAAGGAAGAAATGCAAGCCGCACTGATGTAGGATAATAATTAAGTCTCCAGGTACTGATGGAACACTAAAAGAAGTATTTCAACAAACAGCTGCAGCCCTGGGCATGCTCACTTGTCTATGCCAAGCAATTTGGCCAGGAATGTCTACTTAGTCAACAGACTAGAAGAGATCCATATTTGTACCCATTCTAAAAAAAAAAGGTGATCCAGCAAAAAGCAAGTATTACTGTACAACACCATTAACATTATGTGCAAGTAAAGTCCTGATGAAGATAATTTAAACATTAGGGAAGCAGTACATCATAAGGGGAAATACCAGATATTCAAGCTAGATTCAGAAGAGGCTTCCATGAGATGGATCTTGGCTAAAGCAATATATGTATGTGTATATATATGATATAAAAATATATAAATAATATATAAAATATATAAATAACATATAAAATATTATATAATATATAAATGATATGCTTGGCTCCACAGTCAACACTCTTGTACCACCATCTAGGAAATAGAAAGATGAAATACATTGGAAAAAA
>NW_006399998.1:351150-369174 GCF_000299155.1 Elephantulus edwardii | reverse complement strand
TATCTTATATATACATTGTTGTTGTTGTTGTTGTTGTTGTTAAGTGCTGTTGAGTTGTAGGTACCTCATAGCAAACCTATGAATGAAAGATCTGAACACTTGTATAACTTTATCCATTCTCCAGGTTCATAAGGTTTCTGAAGGGACGCTATTTTGGAAGAGGATGCCTCCTCGGTTTTTTTTGTTGGTTTTTTGGCAGACAATTTTAAGAGTTTATTTTTTGTTGAACATTACTGTGGGCTAGACTGTACAAATGGTCCATACCCATCCCATCTTACTAATACAGTATTTGAAGCTCAGAGACATTATTATCTTGTCCAAGCTCACGTAATTAAGAAGCTGACCTTGTGCTCTTTGGCTTTACGTCTTACTTAGGCCAACCTTTTGTGGTACTGGGACAAATTCAGAATCTGAGGCACTAAAGAGGTAGTAGTAGTGGTGGGGGTGGGTAAGAAAACAACTCCTCAATTCAGCAAAGTAGCAGGATACAAGATCAACATACAAAAATCAGTTGGATTTTTCTATAGTGACAAAGAGAACACAAAGCCAGAACTAAGGAAAACAATACCCTTCACAATAGCTAATCACAAGAACAAATACTTGGGAGTAAATCTAACCAGAAGCACAAAAGAAACAAAAAGAGGCTTGGAGAAGTGGAAGAATATCCCTTGCTCGTGGATAGGAAGACTCAATATTGTGAAAATGGCAATACTACCAAAGGAAATTTACATGTTCAATGCAATTCCAACACAAATACCAATCCAATTCTTCAATGAGATGGAAAAGGCAATCTCCAGTTCATTTGGAATGGAAAGAAGCCACAAATAATCAAAGCACTCCTTAAAAATAGGAAAAAGAAGGAGGCATCTCACTCCCTGATTTCAAATCCTATTACACTGCCACGGTGGTTAAGACAGCATGGTACTGGTACAATGAAAGACACATAGATCTATGGAATAGAATTGAGAACCCAGAAATCAGCCCATCTACCTATGGTCAACTGATTTTAGACAAGGAGATGAAATGAGTTAAGTGGGGAAACAACAGCCTTTTTAACAATTGGAAAAATTGGAAAACTATCTGCAGAAGACTCAAGCAAAATCCACACCTCACTCCATGCACAAAAACCAATTCAAAATAGATCATGGACCTAGGACTAAAACCACGGACTACAAAACTTCATTAAAGAAAAGCTTGGAAGAATTCTAGAAGTCCTAATCCACAACATAAATAGTCTTCCAAGTATCCTGGAAAATCTACAACCAGGAGAAGATAAAATAGATGAATGGGCCCTTCTAAGAATCAAAACCCTATGCACATCCAAAAACTTCTCCAACAGGGTAAAAAAGGAAGCCACAGACTGGGAAAAAGTGTTTGGTAATGACATGTCAGATAAGGGACTTATATTTAGAATTTATAAAGTACTTGAGCACCACAACAAAATAAAGGTAAACAATCCAATTGAAAAATGGGCACAGGATATGAACAGACACTTCACCAAAGAAGACATTCAGATGCCATCAAGCAAATGAAGAAATGTTCAAAATACCTAGCTCTAAGAGAGATGCAAATCAAAACAACTATCATGTCACCCCAGTAAGAATAGCAAAATTTAACAGAACAGCAAGCAACAAATGCTGGCGAGGTTGTGGAGGAACTGGAATTCTTATTCACTGTTGTGGAAGTGTAAAATGGTGCAACCACTGTGGAAGGCAGTGTGGCGCTTTCTCAAAAGGTTGCAAATAGAGATACCATTTGACCCAGAAATTCCACTCCTGGGAATATACCTCAAAGAGATCACAAATGCCACCAAAGCACATATATGCACACTCATGTTTATCGTGGCTTTGTTCACAATAGCAAAGTGTTGGGAACAACTTAAATGCCCATCAACAAGCGAATGGATAGAGAAGCTGTGGTATTTTCACACAATGGAATACTATGCTGTATTGAAAAACAAGGAATTCATGCAATATTATTTAAAATGGGTGACCCTGGAGGACATTATGCTGAGTGAAATATCTCAGTCACAAAAGGACAGATACTGTATAGTGCCACAGTTATAAAACAGGACTTCGGGGTTTGGGGGAGACTGGGAAAGATGGGATAAATGTTGTATACTGCATTAAAACAGATGAGGGAGAGAACTGTTTAAAGGGGATATGTGTTTGGGTATTATTGTCATTACAGGAGTCCAGAATGAAGGCTGCATATTGGAGTGGACCTGGAGGGGAGGGATTGTAAAACAATGAAAAAATTTTTCTTTTACTTTTCAAAGAGAAGAGTGTACTGTGGGGGGATGGGTGGACAGGGAGAAAAGTGCAGCAATGAATGAATGGAAATCCAAAGTCTCTGTAAATTTTCATTAAAATTAATAAAAAATGTGATCTCCTGCTTTATTGACTATATAAAGAAACTTGTCTGTGTAGATTATAGTAAATTATAGATAACATTGAAAAAAGCGCATTTCCACAACACTTTATTGTGCTTATCAGAAGCCATAATGGACTAAACAGTTGTTTAAAAAGAAATGGGATATTTCATGGTTTAAATTCAGGAAAGATGCACTTCAAGGTTATATCCTTTCACCATGTCTATTCTGTTTATATGCTGAGGAAGTAATCCAACAAACCAGATTATATGAAAAACAATGTTGCATCAGGATTGTCAGAAGACTCACCAGTAATTTGTGCTACTCAGATGACATTACCTTGTTGGTTGAGAGAGATGAGACATTGAAGCACTTAGTGTAACAGAGAACTATCACCTTCACATTACTATATAACACCTTAACATTTAAAAAAAGTTAAAAATACAGGGTAATGATGGGCAAGGTCCAATGGTGATTAATTTTATAAAATTTAAGGCATGAGAATGATTGTATGAAATAATGTGAATGAAGAGTAGTGTGAAACACAATGTATATAAACTTTGTAAACAAACAAATATTAAGAAGGGGGGCGATCTTCACAACTGAACCAACAGGCAACATTGTGAAAATGGAGTAAAGACTGACATTGCCAAGGATTTTGTTTTACTTGGATTCATAAGCCATACCTATGAATGAAGCTGTCAAGAAATCAAGTGAAATATTATCTCACTAAAATACAGTCAAGAACACAAGAAATATTATAGCATGGATTAATCTAGAAAAAAAAATTTACACTGAGGGACAAAACTCAGTGCTGTCAAGTCAGAACTGACTCATAGCTGATCCTTCATTGGATTTCTGGAGCTGTAAATTAAATGGGAGGAGATATTCCATCTTTTCTCCCTAAAGCTGATAGTAGATTTGATCTACTAGAAGTGCAGCCTTTAAGAGCTTCTTGGTGGTATGTTTCAGTCACAAAAGAATAACTGTAGTATTAGACAATTATTATAAAAATATAATAAATCAGTATAAAATGTAAAAATCCTACTATAAAGATATACTTTTTAAATAAAAGTCTTAGAAAAAGTTTACACAAAGACAGCATGAATTTAAAAATTTAAATTTGGGTTTCTAAAAAATTTCTTCAATAAAAACTTATTTTATACTGATCTGCTTACAAAGTTTTATACATTGTTGTTTGGTGTTTTTTTTTTTTTACTGTGCATCTTTCCTATTTCCTTTTTGCATCCCTCCCTCTACCCATCAAATTGTGCGACCCTATGATTATCCCCCTATCCAACCTGACCCATATACTCCTATCCTTCACTCCTTGCATCCTCATACATGTTTTACTAGTTATCTTTCTGTTTCTACAATTAATGGTCTTACACAGTATTTGTGTTTATGGGACTGAGTTAGTTCACTCAGCATAAGGCTTTCCAATCTCTCCCAAAAAAGGTAGTGATTTTCAAAATCCTTGTTCCTGCATGCTGTATAGTATTCCATTGTGTGAATGTACCACAATTTCTCAATCTATTCAATTACGGTTGGACATTGGGCTGTTGTGATGGTGAATAACGCTACTGTGAGCATTTGTGCACAAATACTCATTTGTGTCTCAGTTATAATTTTCTCAGGGTATATTCCAAGCAGTGGAATAGCTAGATCATATGAAATTTCTATTTTCAGGTTTTTGAGGAAATGCCAAACTGGCTTCCAGAGTGGTTTTACCATTTTACAATCTCAACTTTGTATAATAGTTCCTATTTCTCCACATTCTCTCCAATATTTCTTATTTGCTGTTCTGTTAAACTTTGCCACTGCTACTGGAGCGAGATGGTACCTCACTGTGGTCTTGATTTACATCTTTCTTATTGCCAGTGATTTCTTCATGTGTCTGTTGGGCATCTGAATATCTTCCTCTGTGAAAATTCTTTCCATGGTCATTTTGTGTTGTTAGCAGTCTTTTTTGTTGTGGAAGCCCTGCAGGAGTCTGTAAACTTTTGATACGAGACCCTTGTCTGAAAGGGTATTGTCAAATGTATTCTCCCAGCCAGTAAGCTTTCTTTTCACTCAGTTGGAAAATGTTTTTTAATTCGCAAGGGGATTTAATCTTTAGAAGGTCCCACTCACCAATTTTATCCCCTCCTGGTTGTGTATTTTTGGCTGTATTTATTTGTCAGCTTTTTTTAATACCATGAGCTAGGTCTTCTAAGCTTGGTTCTGTCTCTTTTGATCTTCATGGTTATGGGCTTTACCCCCTAGGTCTCTGATACACTTTGATTTGATTTTTGTGCAAGGTGAGAGATGTGCATCCTGCTTCAGCTTTTCAAGTAGTAGTCCAGTTTTGCCAGCACTATTTGTTGAAAAAGTTGTCGTACTCCATTTAATTGGTTTTGTTTCCTTGTTGAATATCAGTTTACCATAGATAGATGGATTCATTTCTGGGTTCTCAATTCTATTCCTTTGATCTATGTATCTATCATTGTACTACCAGTACCATACTATTTTGGTTACTACAGCTGTTTTGTAGGGTTGTGGTTTGTTTTTTTTTATTTTATACAGGTAAATTTACAAAGGTTTTATAGATTGTTTTTCATACCAGATCTTTCCGCCTTCTTCCACCCATCAAATTGTGTGACCCTATGATTAATCGCCCTCCCCCTAATCCTGGGCCCTCTGCTTCCCCCCCCTCCACCCGCCCCTCTCCTTGGCCCTCATACTCATTCTACAATAATTGTCTTACACAGTATTTGTCCTTATGGAATTTAGTTCTCATTTTCTTGGGGTATATTCCAAGCAGTGGAATAGCTGGGTCATATGGTGTTTCTATGTTCAGCCTTTTGAGGAATCACCAAACTGCCTTCGAGAGTGGTTGTACTATATTACAATTCCACTAACAATGTATAAGAGTTCCTCCTAAGGAGCTCTGGTGGCCTAGTGGGTAGAAACTGTGCTGCAATCTAGAAGGCACGTGGTTAAAATTCACCAGATGCTCTGCTAGAGAAAGAGGAGCAATTTCCTCCTGTGCCAGTTGGATCTGATGGTACACACACACACACACACACACACACACACACACACACACACTTCCTCCTATCTCTCCACATACTCTCCAACATTCTTATTTGCTGACCTGTTAAACTTTGTCACTGTCACTGAAGTGAGATGGAATCTCATTGTGGTTTTGATTTGCATATCTCTTATTACCAGTGATTTTGTGCATTTCTTCATGTGTCTGTTGGCCATCTGAATGTCTTCCTCTGTGAAAAGTCTTTCCATGTCTTTTGCCCATTTTGTAATTGTGTTATCAGTCTTTTTCTTGTGAAGGCCCTGTAGGATTCTGTAAACTTTTGATATGAGATCCTTGTCTGAAATGGTATTGCCAGTTAGTAGGTTTTCTTTTCATTCTGGTGGAAAACAAAGGTTTTGATCCACACAGGGATTTAATCTTTAGAAGGTCCCATTCATCAATTTTATCCTCTCCAGATTGAGCACACCTGGCTGTTTTTGGCAATCTGTTTATACTATAGGCTAGGCCATCTCAGCTGTCCCAGTTTGTTTTTTTGATGAACTTTATGGTTTTAGGCTTTACTCCCAGGTCTCTGGTCCACCTTGATTTTTGTGAATGGTGTGAGATATGACTCCTGTTTCAGCTTTCTGCAGGTAGCAGTCCAGTTTTGCCAGCACCATTTGTTGAAGAGGTTGTCATTTGAAGATTGGATAGGTTTTATTTCCTCATTGAATGTAGATAACTGGGTCCATTTTGGGCTTCTCAATCCTGTTCCATTGGTCTGTGTACCTGTGTAGTCATTTTTTAGATCAGGGAGTGCTATACCTCCCACTTCATTTTTGTTTTTCAGAAGTGCTTTGTTTATGAGGTCTCTTTCCTCTCCACATAAATTTGACAATTGCCTTTTCTATCTCTTTGAAAAATAAATTTGTTATTGGAATTGCATTAAACATATAGACTGCTTTTGGTAAGATTTTAATTTTTACTATATTGAGTTTTCTTATCCATGAATAAGGAACATTATTCTGTGGTTTTCTTTGTAAAACTCTTTTGTGGCCCTAGGTTTATTCCCAAGTATCTCAGTTTGTGGTTGGCTGTTGTAAATGGTACTGCTTTCTTAGTTTCCTTATCTGTGATATCTTTGTAACCACAGAGGAATCCCACTGACTCGTATATTGATCTTGTATACTGTCACTCTTCTAAACTGGTTTACTAGCTCTAATAGATTTTTGTTGTTGTGGTTGAGTCCTTGGGATTTTCTGTGTACAATATCATGTCACGTGCATATAGCAACAGTTTAACCATCTCTTTGCTGATCTGGATGTCTTTTATTTCCTTTTCTTGTTGTATTGCCCTACCAAGTCTTTCCAATACAATACTGAATAGAAGAGGTAACAATGGAAAAATGCTTTTAGCCTTTCCCCCCTTGAGAATGATATTGGCTCTTGGTTTTGCCTATATACATTTCATTATATTGAGGAAATTCCCTTCTATTTCAATTCTTGTTTCTTTCTAATCCTAGTTTGCAGTATCTATCAGGAAGAAGTGTTAGATTTTGTCAAATACCTCAATTGCTAAGAGGATATGGTTCTTGTTATTTGCTTTGTTAATGTGGTTAATTACATTGTTTTTCTTCTGTTGAACTGTATTTGTGTACTTGTCATGAATCCCACTCTGTCATAATGCACTATTTTTTTTAAATATGCTTTTGGATTCTATTGGCTAGGATTTTATTAAGGATTTTTGCATCTATATTAATAAGATATTTTGGTCTGTAGTATTCTTTCTTGGTAATATCTTTGCCTGGTTTTGGTATTAGGGTTATACTTGGTTCATAGAATGACTCTAGGAATATTCCTTCTTTTTCTATCCTTCTTAAGTACTTTAAGTATAATTGGTGATAGGGCTCTGAATGTTTGATAGAATTCAGCTGTGAAGCCATCAGGTCCAGGATTTTTCTTATGGGGAAGTCTTTTATGACCTAACTGTTCAATTTTGTCTTTTGTGATGGGTCTATTCAAGTGTTCTACATCTGTCCAAGTCAATCTATATTGAGAAATTTGCCCATATCCTCTAAGTTTAATTTTTTTTAAAATTTCTATAGGACCAGGAAGCACTCCTCAGAACAGAGCAGGGAAACACTGAATGTTTCAAAATTAAGTAGTGCATCAGGGATGTGTCCTGTCTCCAGGAAAAAATACTTTGAAAACGGATTAGAAATACTTTTCAATCAATATACAGAATAGATTATTCAGGAAACTGAGATTTATGAGGAGGAATGTGGCATCAGGATTAGAGGAAGACTCATCAACAACCTATGTTATGCAGATGACATAACCTTGCTTGCTGAAACTGAGGCAGACCTGAAGCTCTTGCTGTAGAAGGTCAAGGACTATAGTCTTCAATATAAATTGAAGACCAACATCAAGAACACAAAGATTCTTAACACTGGGCCAACTGGCAGCACCATGTTAGATGGAGAAGTTGCTAACAGTTACAGCTTGTTCGGCACCACAGTCAACACTCTTGGCACCAACAGTCAGGAAATGAAAAGACAAATTGCATTAGGTAAATCTGCTGTCAGGGGTCTTTCCAGAGTACTGAGAAGCAACGATGCCAGTCTAGAGACTAAGGTGCCCCTGATCCAGTCCATAGTCTTCACAATTACTTGCTATGCATCAGAGAGCTGGTTAATGACTAAGGATGATAGAAGAATTGATGCCTTTGAGTTGTGGTGCTGGAGAAGAGTCTTAAACATACCATGGACCATCAAGACAACTAATAGGTCTGTCTTGGAGAGGATGAAACCAAGTTTCTCCTTGAAGGCTAGGATTTTGAAGCTCCATTTCACATATTTTGAGCATGTGGCCAGGAGGGACCAATCCTTGGAGAATGACATCATGCTCAGAAGGGTGGAGGGACAGTGCAGGAGAGGAAGACCCTGGATGAGATGGATTGACACAGTAACAAAGGCAATGTGGGTAGATGTGTGAGTCCGTGAGACTGGCTCAGGACAGGGCAGGCTTTAGAGCTGTTGAACTCACAGGGTCACTATGAGTTGCAGGTGACTCAATGACGTAACAACAATAACGTAACACCTTTATTTGTAGAAACTCTAAACTAGAAACAACCTAAATGTCTTTTTCTTTCATCCCTCTCTCTCTTCCCTTTCATCTTTCTTGGTCCCCAACTGGTTTGCTTACAAAGTTTATTTACATTGTGTTTCACACTATTCTTCATTTATATTGTGCTTCATACAATCATTCTTACGCATTGTTTTACAAAATGAACCACCATTGTACCTTGCCCATCATTACCTTTTTTGCCTGGATCTTTCCCATTTGCTTCCCCCTCTCCTTCCTCCCACCAAACTGTCCAGCCCTGTGGTTCATCCCTAATTCACCCCCTCCACTTCCTCCCTTGAGTTCCTGTACATGTTTTACTAGTTATCCTTCTATCTTTTAAATTTTAGTATTGTTAAAAACATGTATGGGTATCGAAGGGGGAAGGGTTGGGAGCAGAGGGTGAGTATGGGTAAGGATGAAATCATAGGTTTGCACAATGTGGTGGGTGGAGGGTGAGAGTAAAGGAGGAAAGAGAATGATCCGGTGGGAACCAGAAAAGATAGGGTGCATATGGTGGGCATAATCCAATGATTAGTTTAGAGACATAAACTCTTTGGCTGCTTCATGCTGAACAGGGACATTGAGATGAAGGGGAAGGGGAGCCCACTTTAATACTTTACTGGCAGTATTGAGTTGAAGCTGCATGTCTAATCTTGTTCAGTTGGAAAAGATATCTTCACGATGTTTTCTGCCCTCTGGACTGCAAGGTGTTTGCATGAGTGAGTCCAGTGGGAGTGGCTGGCTGCACTTTGAGGCTCCTTCCACCTTTGCTTCCTTTAGTTGGAAGTTATATTTTCCTTTTGTCACTGCAACCGAGCTCAGGGTTCAGGTTCTGAAACAAAACAGTGTTCAGGTTACCTATATGAAGGGTAGCAAACAGAGAAAGAAAAAAAACTTGTGAGTTACAAATAAAAGGGCTTTGGGGGTGTTAGTTACAGGTGTACTGGAGGAGATGGAGGAAGTGGCTTAGATAAAGTTCCTCATACACACCAGATAGTTCATCCCAGGGGCCTGGCGGCTCTCCCCTGCAAAGTGGCTTTCTCCAGGGCTGGGTGGCTCTCCTCTGCCAGGTAGTTCTCTCTGGGGGCCAAGTGGTGCTTCTCAGGGGCAGGGTGACTCTTCCCACGGGCCAGATGGCTCTACCTCCTCAAATTTCTTCTGAAGTTGGAACCCTGCACCCTACTAGTGACCGTGGCTAGGGACAGCACTTCTGGCTCTAGGGCTACCGTCATTGCCCCCTTCCTCTCCACCAAGTGGTCTAATTGTAATTTAAAGTAGGTATTATTACTTTCACCTTCCACAAATAAAAAGGGCTTCCAGAGTGGTGAATAGATTTGCTCAGAGTTGAAAATATAATAAAGACAGTACATTAAGGACTCAAACCAAGGTTTGTCTAAAGGCAGGCTGTGTAGCAATGAGCTCCGTGCAGCACTCAGTTCGACCTTCTTTCATCTTCCTCTACCAAGCAAAATGCTGAAGATCATTTTCAAAATGGCCAGAAGTGTACATTCAGGCTGCGTGTGGGACACTTCCACCAGCTGGACATGCATGGGACGCTCTATCCTTCTAGTTTTATAGTAATGGTCTTATGCAGTATTCATCTTTATGAGGCTGTGTTAATTCACTCAGTATAATGCTCTCCAGCCTCTCCCATGTTATGGATTATTTTCCAAAATTGTTGCTCCTGAGTGCTGCATAGTATTCCATTGTGTGAATGTAATGCAATTTCTCAATCCATTCAGTTGTGATTGGACACTGGGGCTGTTTCTGTGTTCTTGAGATGATGAATAATGCTGCTATGAACATTGGTGTAAAAATCTCCATTAGTGTCTTCAGTTCTAATATTCTTGGGGTATATTCCTAGGCTCAATGTCAAGAAAACAAAGATTCTCACCACTGGACCAATTGGCAGCATCAGGCTGGATGGTGAAGAGATTGAGATTGTACACAGCTTAAGTTTGCTTGGCTCCGTAGTCAACAGTCTTGGCACCAGCAGCCAGGAAATTAAAAGGCACATTGCCATGGAAAAGTCTGCTGTTAGGGACCTCTCCAAAGTACTGAAGAGCAATGGTGTCTCTCTGGAGACTAAGGTGCATCTGATACAGGCTATGGTCTTCGCAATCACTTGTTATGCATCAGAGAGTTGGACAATGACCAAGGAGGATAGAAGGAGAATTGATGCCTTTGAGCTGTGGTGCTGGAGAAGAGTATTGAGAATACCATGGACTGCTAGGAAAACAAACAGATTTGTCCTGGAAAGGGTTAAGCCGGGTGGCTCCTTGGAGGCAAGGATTCTGAGGCTCCGTCTAACATACTTTGGACATGTTGTGAGGAGAGACCGGTCCTTGGAGAAGGACATCATGCTTGGGAGGGTGGAGGGACAGCGCAGGAGAGGAAGGCCCTCTATGAGGTGGATTGATTCAGTGACTGGGATAATTGGGATGGGAGTGTCAGAGACAGTGCGATTGGCACAAGACACAGCGGAATTTAGGGCTGTTGTATGTAGGGTCGCTATGAGTTGCAAGCGACTCGACAGCACATAACAACAACAACAATAACATATTCCTAGTAGTGAAATAGCTGGATGATATTAGGTTTTTGAATTTATCATAGTATAGCCTTTCATAATATTCCCGTATTATAGATTTAATTTCATTTGGTTCTGTTGTGATGTCATCTCTGCAATTTCTTAATCCAGTTGTCTTTTTTCCTTTTTAGTTTGCTGGTGGTTAAGACAGCATTGATCATTGAATAGAGTGGTAACAAAGGAGAATGGAGTAAATATTGGTAAGTAAAGAAATAAAAGATGACCCTTGAATTGTACTCATTAACTAAATGGGCGAATTGTATGTGAAAAATTTCTCAATAAAACTGTTAAAAACAATAATCTGGTCACATATTGTAATGAGTAAATCTGCTGCCAATGACCTAAGAGCAAAGATGTCAGGTCAAAGACTAAGGTGTGCCTGACCCAGCTGTCATCTTTTCAGTTGCTTTATATGCATGGCAAAGTTGGACAAAGAGTAAGGTAGACTCTTAATTTAAAAATCTGCCCTCTTCCTAAGCAAAGTTGGTGATATTTAATCTAACACACTTTGAATATGTTATCAGGAGTGTTCAGTCCCTGGACAAGAACATCATCTTTGGAACAAGTATGAGGTCAGTAAAGGAGAGAAAGACCCTCACTGAGATGGGCTGACACAGCAACGGCAACAATGGAGTTGTACAGTATTGATGATGACAATGGTGCCGGATCAAGAAGGGTTTTCTTCAGTTGTATACAGGGTCACTATGAGTCAGTGGATTGAATGACACCTAGTAACAGATCATAGCTACAATTTCCCCCTTCCCCCGGAAGTAGGATTTTCAAGTTACTTGTAACCACAGGTGATGTGAGGCGATGATCCCAAGGTCTTCATGAATCACTTATTAAAGTGGTCACTGTTGAGAATACTTGACTCCACAACCCTGAGATGAGGCACTTCTCACTAGGTCGTCAAATTAATCAGCATTACACTTGGCAAAGGCCCATTTCTTGGAGATTCTCATCTCTGACACCCTAAGAACTTGAACTTGGTCTTGCACAGAGCTTGTTTGGTGCAGATAGACACAACTTGGCTGATGCAGACTGGCCACTGCAACCTCTTGTTTTTCAAGGGGCCTGTCTGGAGTCTGTCAGCCCCAGCACAGGGCATTCTGTTGCTGGTATGATGAGGATGGAGCTGGGCTCTGATGTGAAAGTCACCTCTGCCTCCAATTTTCATCATGTTGGCACAAATATGGCAACCTCCAGGGCTTCTTAGGAGAGCTGCTTGTACTCATTGGAGATGAACATGTTGTCAGAGTAGGAAATTATCCATTTTTGCCTTCTTCCAACCTAGAGATGTCAATCTTGCTATCAGGGACACCTCAGCTGAAAGGAGACTGTATATAGGAATCCTTATCATAGTAGTAACACTGGGCAGGCTGGTGGCCCATGGAAGTGTCGATATTTCTGCAGAGTGAAGAAAATGTAGCTATGCAAAACCTTAAGTTCTAAAGAGCCAAACTGCAAGCCAAATGGGTTAAGATGACATAGTTCTAGGTCACAAATGTTTTCATATACATATAAACACATCCATAAAATATAGAGCTATACCTATATACTGGTGTTTCTTTTATTAACTATTATAACATAAATTAAATGTTGTAAATCGGTTGTGGTAGGACCGTGAGGAAGGGAAGTAAATGCCTCGGGATGGCCTGACATAAAGCAGTTACGCCTCCAAGCCTCCAGAGCTGCCCTGTGGCTGCCTTGTGCTTCAAACGCAGGAGCTGGTTGCAGTGTTGGGGATGGAAGCCAATGTGACCATTTCAATCTGGCAAAATAAGCCTCATGGGGCCGCTCGCAGTGTGGTGAGAAGGATCGGAACCAACCTTCCCCTGAAGCCATGTCCCCGGGCATCCTTTGAGACCCTACCAAATATCTCGGACCTGTGTCTGAGGGATGTGCCCCCGGTTCCCACCCTGGCTGACATCGCCTGGATTGCTGCGGATGAAGAGGAGACCTATGCCCGGGTCAGGAGCGATACATGACCCCTGAGGCATACCTGGAAGCCCAGCCCTCTGATTGTTATGCAGCATAATGCCTCAGTGCCCAACCTGCTGGGTCTGAGGAGAAGCTCCTGGCTCTGAAGAAACCAGGTCTCCCAGCCCCGAGTCGCACGACAGAGCTGCAGTATGAGCTAAGCCACCTGCGCAGTCAGATTACCAAGACCGTGGCAGCTGATGCAGCTTCGGCTTCATTAACGCCAGATTTCTTATCTCCAGGAAGTTCAAATATCTCTTCTCCCTTACCTTGTTTTGGATTCTCATTCCACTCTACAACTTCCTTTGTCATTAGTGACATCATGGAGGAGACTGAGGTAGAAGTCCCTGAGCTTCCATCAGTCCCCCTGCTTTGTTCTGCCAGCCCTGAATGTTGCAAAACAGAAAACAAAGCCACGTGCAGTTCGTCTGAAGAGGATGACTGCATCTCTCTGTCCAAGGCCAGCAGCTTTGCAGACATGATGGGTATCCTGAAGGATTTTCACCGGATGAAACAGAACCAAGATTTGAACCGGAGTTTATTGAAGGAGGAAGACCCTGCCGTCCTTAACTCTGAGGTCCTGCGGAGGAAGTTTGCCCTGAAGGAAGAAGACAGTCACTAGAAAAAGACACTGATAGCATCCAGCTCTGTGAACTCAGTCTCATGCTCCTGGAATCCCTTCAGTAGCTGCCTTCTTCACTGCAGATGTTTCTGCCTCTCAGAAATCTTCTGGAACAGTCTTGCCAACAAGCTAGAGCATGGGCTGAGAAAACAGGAGTTGGGTTCTTTCCTACACTTCAAACCTTAGCAGAAGCTAAGGTCTTATTTTGAGCTGAGATATTTATTACAGGTAATTATTTAGGTTGGAGTGTCTCAATTTAAAGGGTGAAATAGAAGTTTCTGGCTTTTCCTTGCCCTTGTGTGAAAATAGGTCCTGAATGACTGACTGACTTCATTGCATTAGACCCCATTGCTGGTGTCACGGACATTTTGTGCTCCACTGCTTCCTTGCAGCCCAGCAAGGCTCAGGGGAGGAGGCTATGTACATGTCCATAGGGCAGGGAAGATCTTATGCTGCTCCATCATTACCTTATACCAATGCCCAGCAATCACCTTCACCGCTGCCCTGCCCAACACTAGATACTGGGGTCAGGCTGCCAGGTCAGCTGACACTGTGCTGCTGCTGGGAGCCCTAAGCTGTTTTTTTCTTACACGTATTTTGTAATAACTGTACAACCAAATCTACCCTCCAAGACCTGGGGGCCTCATCAGTTCCATTGATGGAAAACATTTTCTCTTCCTGGACTTTCATGTAAGCTCAAAAGGAAAGAGAAATGGGGAGGGGAAAGAGTGCCCACCCTTCTTCTAGGCCATGACTGCTCCTTTGGGCTGCACCAGTTTGTATGGTTTGTACCTATCACATCGCTGCATGACTCACACAACTTCAGGCCCCTTTCTCTGCAATATGTATATTCTATGTGTTTGGGTTGACATTAAAGGAAGGATTTGGAAAGATACTATAAAAAAAAAGTTGTAAATCAGGACTACAGATACTGTATCTTAGCCTTTATGATGTTTACTCATTCACTCATTGCTGTAGAGTCAGAACCAACTCATAGCTGACTCCCCAATGGTTTTACAAAGGTAGTTAGTCACGAGAGGAGACAGCCCACATGCATCATGCAGACTATGCCAGTGACATAAACTCTAATAGGGAAAACTTGGTCCACTTGATTAAAAACACATTGTGACAAGGTTTGCAGGTGTCTACTACAGAAAAAGGAAGACACAGAAACATCGAGATAATACAGCTACAACTCAGTTCCTTTTCCGACCTTCAAAAAAGAGGCACCACAGGACACGAAACCACAGGAAATGATATTCAAGCTTGAAACAATCTGTCATTGAAATAAAACCACAAATGAAGAGAACTGGAAAAATACTTTCAATGTATTTCAGTGAAAACAATCTTTATTGGTAAGGTGCATACGTTAAACGTTTAGATTACTCATGCAAAATGACTGACATCACAAACATCATCTATCTGTTCACTGTGACGTAAGTTCTGGGACCATTATAAATTTTAAAAATTACACACCCTGTAGCAATAAAAAGAATTTAGGAAAATGACCCTCAACAAAGCCAATGCACTGTGCAACACATCTAAGCCTAGCTCCTTCCCCCATGGAGGCAGGCTCTCTGTTCACATCTACTCGGGAAGGCTGTCACTATAAAAGGGGGCTGTTTCATACCTGTATGTGCGGGCATTCCACTCAGTAGATAAACTAAAAAAGTTCTGACCGTTTGATGGGACTTGTTAATTACCACCTTCCCCCCTCCAATTCTAGTTAATCTAAACCAACGCCAGTTTATTTAAAATGTTCATTTCTTACACTAAATCATCTGCTCTGGAAGATGATTTTGCTTCTGTCAAAATGTCATTTCTTGCTGGTAATCTACCTGGATTGAGGTTATCCAAGTTGGTTTTGGCAAATGAAGAGTTCATAGAGTCCTAAGAGGAAGACTGAGGCCTGTTCTTACTGCTAAGAGGCCAAGACTTGGTTCCGCTGTTGGTGGACGAGAAGAGGCAGGCCTGGCAGCACTCCCAGGATTAGGCCCAGCACAGGTGAAACCACCACTTTGAAATAACTAGAGCTGTAAGAAGCATGAATCCCAGTGAGTATTCTGACACTGGCTGTAAGGGGCCTTTCTAGATGCCAAACTGAGGCGCTCTTGAACAATTACCCAATTTTGAAAAGAATGGCAGAAATGGGACTGTCTTGAATAGACTGTTAGAAATATAAGTGACACTGACTGTATGTGTGAGGGCTCAGGAGAACCTAGGAATGCCAGAGAAAGCCTAACCCACCACTAACTAAATTCATCATTATGAAGAGATGGGAAATGAAGGCACTGAAGGGGCTGCTGGGAAGGAAGTGGAAGGAAATGAGGGATGTGTCCAGCAACCTGAAGGAAAAGGAATCCTCGTAACATAGCGGCAGAAAGCAGAGCAGAACTGTGCCCTGCAAAATGTGGAAAGCTGAACTTGTAGGAGATGAAAAGTGGGTAGTTCAATGAGATGACTTCCAAGTAAATCGTTGACAGTCTGGCCTCATTCTTTCTTGCTTGCTGACAATGAAAAGCAAGAGGCAATGGGGGATGAGACAGTAAAACAAGAACCAGGACTTGTTAGTTCTTAGACTACACAAATGGCAAAAGACACTGAAATGGATTCATTTCAGGAAGGTATGTCATAGAGTAAAAGCCCAGGATGTGTACAGCTGTACACCCCTTTGTTAACATCTCACTCACAAAGATCAGATAGTAGTGTTGGTGGTACAGTGGTTAGCACAGCTGTCCTCCAAAGATCAGTCAGAAAGCTCAGAAAGGCTCTAGAAAAAGATTTAGGGTGATGAAGAGAGCTCCCATCTCAGGAGTAAAAACAGGAGATGGGACTATCTAGGAAAGATCAACATGGAAGCATTCAATTAACTTAAGCGTTGACATGCACAAAAGAAACAAAGGCTCTTGAGAATTTCAAACCAGTAGCAACGTAGCCATCTCCAACTCAAAAAAGAACCAGAATGAAAAAATAGCCAGTGGAAATCCAAAATTTTACAGGCAGGAACCCACAGAATTTCTGTTCATTCAGTGGGCTTCTGAAGTTATAGTTCTTAATGGGAATTACTGCCAATCTGTCCCTACCAGACTGGTGGTGGATCTGAATGACACAAGGTGTGTGGTCTTTTGGTTAGTAGCACAGCATGCTACGGGCTGCACCAAGAGCTCATGCAGTTTCCCTGGTTTGTTTGCATAACTGCTTCTTGGTTTCATATGAACATAAATTCTTTAAGTTGTTCTGGTGAATGATCAAACTCAAAGGGGCAGTGAGAGTCAGCAAGCAAAAAAAGTGTCCTATGGACTTCCAAGCTATGTCTGGTATCCCGAAGGGGTGGCAAGAAACTAGTCTTGCATTTGTGTCCATTAGGTTAGAAGCTTGAGGTGTGGCATGGACTCTTTAAAGGTGTGGATGGTGTTTGGCAATCTAGTGCCCCATTTGTGCACTCAGACATAGCTCTGGATGGTCAGAGATGGAAAGAGAGATGCTGTGGGGACATTAGGGGATGAGGATGGAGAGTTGGGCAGGTGGGGGCTCGATCAATCTCCACAAATTAAGGGTCAGATTAATGCTGATCCTTAGCATGACACAAGCCCAGAGGATGGAGCCAAGAACTCCACAAAATTAGTCCCAGATCTTGAAACCTAGTCATCTGATTGGGAAGGATTTAAAATTGCTTGGGACTGGTAATTCCTTTCCATTCCGTTTTTTCCTCTTTTAAATACGAATGCTTAAAAGAGGAACCCAAATGAATGTGAGAAAAGACTCTGAGTATCGCACTTAGAACACCAAAAAAAATGCCAAAGCAAAGGCAAGAAATCAGGAAACTGAGGAGCTGAACAGCTTTCAAAGGGCAGTGAGGAAAGGCAAAGCAAAGTATTAAAATGAAATGTGCAAAAGGCTTAAATCAGAAAATCAAAAGGGATGACCTCCCTCAGCATTTCTTAAGCTGAAGGAACTGAAGAACAAATTTAAGCATTGAGTTGCAGACTTAAGGATCATATGGGCAGAATATTGAACATCAAAAGAAGATGCAGCGCGAGGGCGACACAGCGCGAGGGCGAGGCTGCCAGCCGGGGGAACGCCGCCGCCAGACCGGGGAACGCCGGGGGAACGCATGCCACCGCCAGACCGGGGAACGCTGCTGCCAGACGGGGGAACACCACGAGAGGGACCCGGAAGAGACCCGGGAAGAGCAGCAGCCAGCCACCTGCCGCAGAACTCCAGAGGAGCAAAGACTGTGAGACCCCAGAGGAGTGAAGACTGCCGGACACTGTGGGACCCCCCCGCAGCCCACACCTGTGTGACCCTTAGCACACAGGGTGCTGC
>NW_006399998.1:342773-345370 GCF_000299155.1 Elephantulus edwardii | reverse complement strand
AAGGTCAACTATGAGTTAGATCCAACTTGATGACAATGAAAGAGAGAAATTCACTGAGCCCAAAGTTGCACAGACAAGAAGTAAAATTCTGTAAGTGGATTATTAAGAATAAAAGTAAAGATCATCCTTACAAAAAAAAAAAAGAAGATGGAAGGAGTCCACAGAGTTACTGTATCAGAAAGATTTCACTGAAACAGAAGTTATTGAAGCACATATGATCAAGAACCAATGGTGATGGAGGAAATTCAAGCTGCTGAAGAAATTGTAAAGAAATAAGGCCCCAGAAATTAATGGAATACCAATAAACGTACTTCAGCAAACAGATGCTGCTCTAGATGTGTTCACCAGGTTGTACCAAGAAATCTGGAGGACAACTACTAGGCCAACCGACTGGAAGATTTGTATTTATCCTCATTACCAAAAAAGCATACAACAGAGTGTGGAAATTACTATTATCACTAGTATCACATGTAAGCAAAGTCCTGAAGATTGTTCAAAAACGAATGGAACAGAACATCAACAGAGAACTACCAAAAATACAAGCTGGCTGGATTTAGAAGAGGTTGTGGCACTATGGACTTCACAGCCCATGTCAGACAAATCTTGGCAGAAGAGTACCAGAGAAATGGCTATCTTTGTCTCATTGGCTACGCAAATGCATTTAGCTGTTTAGATCAAAACAAATTACAGCTAACCTTCAGATTGTACTCATGTGAAACCTATACCTAGACTAGGAAACAGTCCTCGGAACAGAGGAAGGAAACACTGCATGGTTCAAAATTAGGAAAAGAGTGCATCAGGGGTGTGTTCTGTCTCTATACCTATATGTAGAAGGGATCACTTGGTAGGCTGGACTTTATAGAGGAAAGTGGCATCAAGATTGGAGGAAGACTCATCAACAACCTTTGTTATGGAGATGACATAAACCTACTTGTCGAAACTGAAAAGGGCCTGAAGTATTTGCTGCAAAAGGTCAAGGACTATAGTCTTCAATGTGGATTGAAACTCAACATCAAGAAGACAAAGATCCTTACTACTGTGCCAACTGGTAGCACCATGATAGATGGAGAAGAGTTTGAGGCTGTTAACAATTTCACCTTTAAAAGATGACTTACTGTAGGAAAATCTGCTGTCAAGGACCTTGCGAGAGCGCTAAAAAGCAATGATGTCAGTATGGAGGCCAAGGTGTATTTGATCCAGGCCATGGTCTTCAAAAATACTTGGCATCATGAGAGCTGGACAATTACTAAGCATAACAGAATAATCAATGCCTTTGATCTGTGCTGGAGAAGAGCAATGAACGTACCATGAACTACCAGAACAAACAAGAAGGGACCAGTCCTTGAAGAAGGACATCCTGCTTAGAAAGGTGGAGGGACAGCACAAGAGAAGACGATCCTGAAGGAGATGGACTGACACAGTAACTGGAGTAATGGGGGTAGAAGTGCCAGAGAGAGTAAGATTGGCTCAGGATAAAGCAGGGTTGAGAGCCACTGTGCACAGGGTCGCTATGAGTCACAAGCAACTTGACAGCATGTAACAAGCAGAAGCTGTTGCTGTATGTTTGCCTCATCAAATTTGGAAGCAGAAAACTTGTTTTCTAGTGATATAAATGTGGAAAAAATTTATGTCCCAGAATTGGTCACACCTAGAGAGAGTACTGTTACAGGACTTGAGGATGAACTCTGAAACTTTCTGACCTGGAGAGATTTAGCTGACATTCTGAACTCTGGCGTGGAAATGCGTTAAGAGTTTTGAGCACCTTTGAATGGGGTGACCGTATTTGGCATAGATGTGACTCTTCAGTGCTAGGAAACAACTATGGTAACCTTCTAAAACATACTTAAGCCTGTCTTCAAAACTTTACATGATCAAAATGCCTCTGCAGGTGTGATTAGGAGTACTATACACTTCAAAATGAGATGAACTTGGTTTATCTGGATAGGCCTAATCTAATAAAATCCTTAAAAGCAGGGATCCTTTCCTGGCTATGTCAGAGCCCTTAGAGGAAGACAGAATAGGGTCAGAGAGGGCTGAAATGGCCTTGTTGGAAGGAGGTACTATAAACTAAGGAATGTAAGAAACCTCTAGAATCAGAACACAATCAGGAAACAACTGTCTCAGTCTCAGAAGGGGAAGCAGCCCCGCCAACCCCATTTTAGCTGAGACAATGGTCACCTTTGCAACCTATAGAAGAATGTGAGAGAAGAAATCTGTGTTATTTTTTTAAAAGACTTTTTTTTTAATTATTTTTTTTTTTATTATTTTCATGTGAGTGTACCGTCAAATCAGATCTGACTGGTACAGGAGGAGACACTGTTCCTCCTTCCCCAGAAGAGCATCTGGTGGATTCGAACCGTGTGCCTCTGGGATTGTAGTTGCAGCTCCTTTCCACTAGGCCACCAGAGCTCCCCTGAAATCTGTGTTATTTTTAAACCACTAAATTTGTGACAGCAACAACAGTGAACTAACCAGGAAGAAATGTTATCAGGGAAAACGTGTTTCTATCATCCTGAAACAATCCCTCTCAGCTGGGAAACACTTGGCTTCAAAAGAAATGCATTATGCTGGTAATTCTTTAGATCAGGCTGATGTGA
>NW_006399998.1:339900-342368 GCF_000299155.1 Elephantulus edwardii | reverse complement strand
TTAAATAACAGAAACATAAAATTCTTAGCCTACTAATCAAAAATTATTATTAATGATTTCTTAATGGCTGTTGGTCAATGCAGCATCAAGAAATTTTATCAAAGGTATTTATCAAAAAGGAGTTTGTGACTTTATTAACAAATATTGTTACATTAACACTGAGCATATCACACATTTAGTTTGCTTGGATTTTTTTCCCCCAAGTTATCAGTATCAGCCAGCTCTGTAACTAAAAACTCAAATCTACTTATCTGAGGACCCAGGCCTAGTCTGGGTTTATCTATACTAAGGCTTGAAGACAGAATAAGAAAAAACAAAATTTATCTGTAAAAGTAATAAAAATAATTTGGTTGGTTTGATGCTGGAAGAAGTATGCTTCTTGTTTATATGGCACGTGAGTTATTCCTGCATTCTTGTGCATAGGTAGGAACAAGATCACTTCAGCTGCTGGAGTATCACAGTGTTGAGAACATCTGCCTCTTGCAGTGTCAGGCTTTCATCTGTGAGCACTTTGTTTGGAAATGAAGTCACAAGAATAAAGTCAAGAGCTGCGAATTCAGGACGGGACCGTATAATAAAATCTCGGACATCCAAGATCCTGAATAAAGAAAAGAAAGATAATTTTATACAGAAGACATACTGACATTTAGGCTTTTAGTTAAAATGAAATAATGAAAATGACATAATTATCTTATTTAAAAGCATTCCTTCTTTAATTTACAGTGTTTTCAGTAGATTGACTTCTTCCAGCCATAAGCAAAAACATAAAATGATACCTGATCTTTATCTAATCCTTACTTGTGTAATTGAGGAATTTTCTCTTTTACTTGTAAAATAGAAATTCTATGCCTTCTGATAAAAGTTACCTTTCAAGACAGGAACAGATATCATCCCTGTCACTCAACATTCAATTAAACAACTGTTACTAGGTGCCTTTGAGTCCGTTCTCACAGACCCTATATACAGAGATGGGAATACTGCCTGGGAATACTGCCTGAACCTGTGGCATCCTCATACATCACAACTTCTTCTAAGAATAGAAAGACTGAGGCAAATAATAAACAGGCCTTTAGAACTGCATTGGGAAAATCTGCTGTTAGGGACCTCTCCAGAGTACTGGAGAGCAACGATGTCAGTCTAGAGACTAAGGTGCGCACAATCCAGGCCATGGTATTTGCAATTACTTGCTATGTATCAGAGAGCTGGATAGTGACTAAGAATGACAGAAGAATTGATGCCTTCAAGTTGTGGTGCTGGAGAAGAGTTTTGAACATAATAAGGACTGCCAAGAAAACAAATAGGTTTGTCCTGGAGAAGGAAAAAACAACTTTCTCTTTGGAGGCTAGGATTTTGAAGCTTTGTGTTACCACAAAGAGAAGCCAGAGAAGGAAACCCAGAAAGCATTATCATTTACAACAGCCAACCACAAATTGAGATACTTGGGAATGAGCCTAACTAGAGACACAAAAGACGTGCACAAAGAAAACTACAGAACATTTCTGTGAGACACTATAAAGACCTAAGTAAATAGAAAAAGTCTCCTTGTTCATGGATAGCAAGACTCAATACTGTGATAATGACAATCCTATGCAAAGCAATCTACATGTTCAATGCAATTCCAATATAGATACCAAATTCACTTTTCAAGGAGATAGAAAGGGAAATTGTCAAGTTTATTTGGAAAGAAAAGAGATCTAGAATAAACAAAGCACTTCTGAAAAACAAAAATGAAGTGGGATGCATATCACTCCCTGCTCTTAAAACCTACTATACAGCGGTAGTAACCAAAACTGCATGGTACTAGTAAAATGAGAGGCACACAGACCAATGGAACAGAACTGAGAACCCAGAAATGGACCTATCTATCTAAGGTCAATGTATATTAGACAAGGAAATATAACCTATCAAATAGGGAAATAACAACATCTTAAACAAATAGTGCTGGCAAAACTGGACTTCTACCTGCAGAAAGCTGAAACAGGATCCACATCTCACACCATACACAAAAATCAAGTCAAGGTGGTTCAGAGACCTGGGAGTAAAACTCCAAACCATAAAGTACATAAGAGACAAACTTGGACCAAGCTTAAAAAGCCTGGTCAATGATATAAAGAGGCTGACAAACAGAGCCAGAAATGCATGGTCTGCAGAGGATAAAAATGATAAATGGGTTCTTCTAAAGAATAAATCTCTGTGCACATCAAAAACCTTTTCCAACAGGGTAAAAAGAAAACCTACCATATGGGAACAAACAATTGGCAACACCATCTAAGACAAGGGCCTTAAAACAAAAGTTTATGGTGCAACCACTGCGGAAGGTGGTATGGCACTTTCTCAAAAATTTGCAAACAGAGATACCATTTGACCCAGCAATTCCACTACTGGGAATATATCCCAAAGAGACCATAACTGACATCCAAGCAGATATATGCACACCCATGTTTATCGCAGCTCTGTTCACAATAGCA